>NC_080052.1:8845149-8897649 GCF_026212465.1 Amaranthus tricolor | reverse complement strand
ACAGAGGGAGTATTTATTATTTTAATAACTATATTTTCATGAACAAATAAACTTAATTTAATTTTTTTTATAGAGCAAAATAATTTTATAAAATAGCTTAACTTTTGAGTTAAATACTTTAATTAAAAAACGTAGGAATCCATAATAATTAAAATAAGTTCATTAAATTCAAAATATAATTGTAGACATTAATAATAATTAAGAGAAATTCATAAATTCAATAAAAAACGCAAACAAAGAAAATAAACTCACAAATGCTAAAATGCTTAAATTTTAAATGGCATACATTAATTGCAATTCCTCCGAAACGTCTATCAATATTTTCCACCAAATTATTCTCCGCCAAATATTTTCCACTAGAATTAATGAAGCTTCGAACTACCATTACAACCCACTAATGATGATTGTGATTTTGAAAGTAATCCCCAACTTCAACCATCATTTTAGCCTTCCATGGTTTTAGAATTTCCTATTGACTTAATTGTTGATAGAATATTCCTTTGAACTCAATATTCTTCATAACTAGCCTTCACTTTTCCCTTCATAAGGGAACGTATTGAGGATGTTGTAAGGTTTGTGAAACGAGTTGTATAAAACTCGGTGGCGGAGCAAATTGTGCTAGTAAAATTCTAAAATCGGATCATAAAAGATCTTATATGTTGCGCTTCTTTGAGAACCGCAACGTATATTTCATATTTGTTTTTTTTTCTATCAATTTTATGTTGCGTAATTAAAAAACCGCAGCATATGTTGCATGGTAGATAACTTATTTTCCACTAGTGTCATCATCTTCATCATACTCATCATACTCGATTTTATCTAAACTTTCACCCCTTATCAAACTTGAATATGGATCAACTTTAAAATAATCAAATGAATTTTGGATGTTTGGTCGAACAAAATATGATGAGTTTTGGGTATTTGACGGAACATAACAAGATGAATTGTTAATAGTGCTCTCACATCCTTTTATATCTCTCGTACTTTTCTAATTTAATGTTTCCACCAATTTCTTTTATTAAATATCATCGATACAATTCAAATGATTGTTGCATTACTTTTTAGGGGGTTTTTGGAAAAATAGCTATTAGGCATTTTTAGCTTATTTTGATACAGATAAAGGGTTGGATAGTCAAACCAGCTAAGACTAATGTTTGGTAAACTAGCTGGTTGAAACAGCTTGTTGTTATAAATAAACTCTTTTTGAACAAGCTGCTCATAGTGGTAGATTCAAAATCAGCTGGTCAAACCAGTTAATAAAATCAGCTGGTCAAATCAACAATTGTAATCAGCTATCAGCTACCAACTATCAGTTGTTTGTCAAACAGCTATTTAATCTTTATTTAAACTTTCTTTATTGCAATCTAAAAGGGACCGAGAGACCAAAACACTATTCAATAATCTTATAAAATATTACTAAAATGTGCAAACTAATAACCACATAAAGATGAAGATGGAATTAACTATGATTGCTCAAACAAGTTACTCAAATAGTAAAGACCAAAACCCATCATATTCAAATATTGATGGTTAGATTTAGGATTACACCCACTAGCTAGCTTGCACAACTTTTGCTTAGTTCACTTTCATCCATATTTAAGTTGGAAACATGTGCCTGCAATGACAGTGGATTATAAGAAGCTAAAAAAGACGATGATTATTAATATATCATTACACTTGTCTTCTCAAAAATATCATCATCAATATATAATTTTTTGCAGCCTGAAGATGTTTGCTTTAGGAATAAGGGTCTGGTCCATCCATGGAACATATACTTTGCTTGCTTTCTCTTCCATTTTCATTCTTTTTTTTGTTACTTTATACTGTACTCAAAACTATATTAAATATATGTTTATGGCTAGGATTATTTATATACTCTATCACACCCTGCTCGTACAGTATTTTAGACACTGACACACATAATTACCTCATAGACCCACTCGTGTGGAATACCCACAGGGCGCCTGTGGGCTTAGACCCACAAACCCACGAGTAATGAGCATTTATTACTTGCGTACACACTTGATGAGATTCATTCTATTCCGAAATCATATAATATTATGAGAATTACCCACCATGCATTATATGTAACTCCACAACCCTACTATTTAATTTTAATAGTGTAGAATATTCCTCACGGGTAAAATATTTCCAATAGTAACACATGAGTCTCTTTAATTATCACTTGTTTAGAAGTGTTGTAATCAAATACATATATCTAATTATTTTATTGATCGTATATAGTTAAAATTAAATCACGTAGTATTAAAAATATATGATTTTTTTATTTTATATTTAGAAATAATGATTTCGTTTAAAAATATTATCATTGTCTAAAAAATATTTCAATAGAGAATTTAAAAATAACCTTTTATACTTGATTATTTTCAAATTAATTAAAATCTATAATTTAAATGAAATATAACTTATCTTGAAACACAATATAAAAGTCTTTTATCATATTGATCCTATATTTTTAATATAAATTTATCAAAGAGCTTCTTTAGAAAATGGTATAGTCTAAAAGAGAGAGCTGAAAAAGCAAAAGTAAGAAAATATTGCATTGTTTTGTGTAATAGTAGTAGTGTTAGTATGCTTTCGACCTTCCACTTTAAAAGAGAATTCAAAGGGGAAAAAGAAAAGAAAAGAAAAGAAAATGAAAAACAAAAAGAAGACTCAATCAGTGTCCCCGGCCTTGCCCTACACAACCTCTTTAGTTTTATTACATAGAAAAGAGTGATCGTCTTTCATGAGTTAAAGATTTTATTTAAAGAGGAAAAATGAAATATATTAGTCTCTATGTTCAAACTATAAAATAATATTTTTAAAAAAATGAAATAAATATATAAATAAGATAAAAATATAAATTAAATATATAATTAAAATTAAAAAAAATATAAATTATAATTAAAAATAAAAATAAATAAATTTAATAGAATATATTAAAGGTTTAATTATCTAAAATAATCCAACCTTTTTATGATAACCTGCTATAACAAGTTTTATTATTTTTAAAAAAAATAAATTAAAATAAAATGTCAAAAAAAGTTAAAAAGATTTTCTGATTTTTTTATTATTCAGAATTATTTATGTAAATTTTCAAAAGTTTTTTCCAATTTTACATTAATTTTCAGTTTATTTTTTGATGAACTACCTACTATAGTAGGTTATGGGGTTACCCGAGTTTGCTCTAGGCAAATACTCCCCAAAGTTGGGTTATTCATGATTAATCAATAAATAAGATTATTGTAGGAAAATCATAAAAAGATTAAATTATTCTAGGTAATTTTTCCTATATTAAAATAACCTAAACTTCTTACCGCCAGTTTGGTAGGTAGTAATAAACGGTGGTAATGAGAATGAAAAATTAGTGTAATTTTAATTGAAAAATTTCTTAGCTACCTTGATGGCCATGCTTGTCTAACTCCAATCATCTCATTTTCTTCATAAAATTCATTCCAATACATTACCGTTGGAAGAGGTGATATTAGATGGTAATGGAAATTTGTAAACAAAAATACTTTTTTGTGATCAAAATTTCATTATCATGTGAATGATATAGAATTTTTAATAAAATTTTATACTATAAATTATTTTCATTACCATTACTTAATACCCTTAACCAAATGAAGCGTTAGTTGTTAGAGCACACTAGTATGTCGAGAAAGAAGAATCCATTATGCATAGACTACATAGAGAATTGTTCCATACTCTGTGTTTTTATGACTAAGCTTATTGAAA
This sequence comes from Amaranthus tricolor, assembly GCF_026212465.1. Taxonomy (NCBI): domain Eukaryota; kingdom Viridiplantae; phylum Streptophyta; class Magnoliopsida; order Caryophyllales; family Amaranthaceae; genus Amaranthus; species Amaranthus tricolor. The sequence goes on along the minus strand of NC_080052.1, from coordinate 8,893,908 downwards.
TTTTGGACTATAAGGAATGTTGCACAAATCCCCATGATGAGGTATCTGCTATCTGCTAGCAACTACTACAATTTCGAGGACAATGTGAAGGACAACCTTAATACAAACGTACACTTAATTATTATTAGGAAACATTCTCGCAAACAATCCAAGCTTTCATTGTTAGTTTTTCTCCTAGCATATACACCGGACTTAAATCACCAGACTTAAATAACGGAAGCAAATACATATTAAAGATGATATTATTAGAAAATAATTAATATGTAAAATATTGAGTTATTTTAGATTATTATTATTATTATTATGAACTGTGTGTAAGACTTGATCTTTTAGATTTTTGTACTAGCAATATATATACAAGGAGAGAATGAGAGAGGAGTAAATATTAATTTGTTTCCAAACAAAAGATAAATAAATATAGTATTCTAGATAGATTACTTGTGTTTTCAAATTAGTAAAAGTTAATTTTTAATGAAGGTTCTCTTAGATTTATCTCTTATATACTACTCCCTTCTTTTCTTTTTAAATGTTCTATTTATTTTTTGAATACTATTCATCAAACTATTTTTAATTTCTAATTTATTCATAATCTATAAATTAAAAATAGTTAAATGATATCTTGTTTGATTCATCTCAACATAAGGTGTATTATTATCTATTTTTTTATAATTTTTAATCATGCACTATTAGAGATATTAAATATTAAATTGGTGTATTGGCAAACGTATAAAAAACAATGGGATGTTTGAAAAGAAACGAAGAGTGTTCTATATATCATTATCCATTGATTATTTAATACAATAATAGAGTAATTAATAAATACTCTCTCTGTTCCAATGAGAATACACTCGAATTATTTTGGGTGAAATTTAGTGAAAAGTGAAATTGGGTTGAAGAATAAGACAAAAAGTTAGTAAATCATAGAGATGAGTGGTTAAGATAGAGAGAGAAAATAAGTTTATAGATGAGATTTAAAAGAAGAAAGTTGGGTCATTGCCGAAAAAGAAAATAGTGCAAAATGAGTGGGATAAACTAAAATGAAAAGAGATGGAAATTAAGAGGGACAAAGGGAGTAGAGATTAATAAAAAAAAGAGTTTGTTTCAATTACACCATGTATTACTTTTCTCAAGAGCAATTTAAATTTTTGCAGCCCTATTTCCTAGCCTTCCTATTCCTTATCCGACCATGTAACCAAAATAAATTAATAAGTAAAAACAAATACTTAATATTGTGAATATCTAACGCAAAAAGTCCTCATTATTAAATCTTACTATTCTCTTTGAGAAAAACCAACTGTTTTAAACTTTACATATTATGATTAAGAGATCACTATACAAAAAACAAACAAACCAATAAATGAGCAAGTAATACCTATAAACTTTTAACATTACAAATTAATTAATAAGGCAACTAATAAGATGTTAATTAATTAATGCACTCATTGAACAGATACTTAAAGAGAAAAAAAAAAAAAAAGTAATAACTAAATAAACCGTTAGTATAAGTGCTAATTCTCCTAACTTTGGAGATGAGTTGATCATATTATAGCTCACTCTATGACGACTTGCATATTGAAAGATAAAGTTAGATGTGCAAGGAAGTATGAGGAGTTGAGGTTTGAATCACTTCATGAGGTGATCAAGGAGGTGCATACAAAGTGCCTTAAATAAGGCAGAAGGTACCATGAACAAGGCAAGAAAGTACACAACAAGTGTCTTGGTTCATGCCTTGAAAAAGGGAAGGATGGGTTATTGGAAGGTGCCTTGAACGAGGCAAACAATAACAGAAGTCAGTAAATGTTGGAAGTATGATGCTCGTTAGAGCACCCTACTACTGCAGGGCCAAATCCAAATTTTCTATTTTGGTCGATACTAGGGAGACAAGTTGTGTATTTGTCGTAAGGTTTATTCTACTAATTTAGGAGCCTATATAAGGGACTAAATTAGCGTTGTGAAAAGGGATTTTGAAAAATTTAAAGTGCTTTGTACCATTGTGTGTGTGTAAACTCCATTAAAGGTGAGATCTTTGAGATTAAGAGGTTGTTCTCAAGTTTGCGAGTTGTTTCATTAATGTAATGTTTATTAGTTAATGAAATACAATCTTGTTTAAGGGAGAAGTATATCTAAGATATACCTCTTTCATCACCTCTGTGTCCTTGTTGTTTTATTGCTCCTAATGTTTCTGCTATATTTTAATCTTGTTTTCCATCATAAAGAATCCTTAAGGCTTTCATTTCAAAACCTTCATGTAAAACTTGAGAATTAGAATACATGATCAAGGATTACAACTGATGAGATAAAGAGCATGTCAAGGATTAAAACTTAGTGTAATGTTTTTTCCTGGGGTAAAATTGATCGCTTTCCTATAATACTCTCTTTCAAGGAGGTATAGATATAAATTATCCGTCATCTTTCCTCACCCAAATATCCGTCATCTTTCCTCACCCAAACCTTGTTATTAAGCAAAATTTTAGATAGATGATGAATAAATGAACGGTAATGTTTTTCCCCAACTTTCCTTGGGTGACTATCAGTTTTATAAAATATTTTGTCATTACAAACATATAAACTTTTAAGTATATCGAATTTCATACGATTAGAATTACAAATTTTTATTAAATGTCTTACAAATTAGAAAATAAACTTATTATTAATTTTAGATGCAAAATAGTAAAAACCTTAAGTGTCATACAAGTATAGTCATGTACTCATTTGATAATTTAATTGGTGGTTGAGATATACTCTTAAGTAACGATATAATATCTACATTATAGGTATGACTTATTTAGTTATTTATATTAATTTTTATTGAAATATTAAATTTGAAATATATTATACTTGTGAATTGTAATTGAGAAAATTTTATTTAAATTTATTTGAAATATTATTAATATATTTGCTGAAATAATTTCCATATAGTGCTCCCTTTTTATACAGCTTTATGCATGCTTTCATGGGTGGGCTGACTTGGCTCCATGCAATATCTATCTGTTGAATTTTTTTTTTTACAAAATTCTTCTTATTTTACTGTATATTATTAGAGTTATTTCAACAATTTTTCTTATATTTCAAAGGAAAAATTACAACAAAGTATTTAATAGATTATTTTTTTCAAATTGTACCTAATAAAAAAAGTTTTGCCAAAAATAACTAATAAAAAATTTTCTTTTCTAAAAGAGTACCAACTAACAACTTTTGATAGTTAACTGTCATCTTTTTGATTTGATTTGCAAATGACTTGCACTGAGCTTGTTAACTGGCTTATTTCGCACCAAATATTCGAGCTCCTCTAACTCCTTCATTCTTCTCTCCTCTTCTTTTGTTCATGATTTAAACTAAAAAATTGAAGCTTAAATCAACTGCAGCAAAGGACATATGATTGGGAGTTAAACCAAAATATGACGGTCAACTAATTCTTAGGAAATGAAAAAAAGTTCGTTAGGTATTTTTTGACTAAACTTTTTTATTAGGTACTTTTTAGAAATAAATTGATTATTATTATTGATAATTTTTTCTAATTTAAAACTAGATAACATTAGTGTAATGCACGATCTAAAAAGATTTTCTAATAAACATTTTAGAATTCTATCATGTAATTTCGAAATACATTAATGTAATAAAATTGTAATTTTAAAATGTCTTAAATTTACTACTCCTATTATTTCTAGAATTTTTATAAATTGAATATATTGATTTTTGTAATATAAAAAATCAATGATGATGACAAAAAGATTGCAGTTAATAATATACTGTGCACATATTTGGATGACATTTCTACAAATAATATGAACATTTTCCTTTACAAAAATATGTGCACGTTGTAAAATAGTATGTACGTTTTTAGTTTTCATAGCTTAAGAAATTTTCACCTGATCCTGCCCCTATATATGTGTGTATGTGCGTGTGCGTGTTTTAAAAAAGATATGGTAAATTCCACGCGGTAACCCTGAATTTTTTGCTTTTCCACAAAAGTTTTTTAAATTCACGTGGTGACCTTAAGTTTCCAAGTTTTTCATATGGTAAATAAAATGTTAAGTTTTAGGTTAAATTAAGTACTTATTTATTTCGACTGAATTTCGAAATAGGCCGTCAATTAGGGTGATCACAATATTTGTTTTTTGAAAAAAATGTCATTACGCTGGATAAAATAGCGTAAAGTTGACAAAAAATACTTATATTCTGTCTACCACACGAAAAAGTTGGAAGGTCAAGGTCACCATGTAAAATAAAAAAATATTTGTCTATCACGTGGAAAAAGAGAAACTTTTGTGTTATCATATGAATTTCTCAAAACATATTAATATCTTAAGATAACATGTGGTTTTAGGTCCAGCTTGGCCCAGTTTCCATGTCTTTTGAGTTCAAAAAGTATGCACAACTAAAATGCTAAGGATGGAGAAGACAAGACATGGATAGAACATACCATTTTGTACTTTTAGCCTAAGCAAAATTTCATTGTAGCCGATGTAAATAATTTTTATCCTTGTAATAACTTAAGTTTTGTTTTTAAGTGACCCTTAATTTTAGACATCTTTAAAACTTCAAATAAAAAAAAAAAAAAAAAACCCGCTAATTTAACGAGTATCTTATGATAGTCTATGTACAAAGTATTAATTTCCACAAGCAATTATAATAAAGCTATTCATAGATTTCCTTCTACATCGAGAAGAATTGAGGATTTAAAGAAATTAAGAGGTAATTTTGTCTACATTCTTTGACAGGTTTCACAGCAAGAAGAATGTTACAGATTTGCAACTGGATGATTTTCTCGGTTTTCCATCGGAAACTTTAGAGCAACGAGCCAATCAAAGCGCCACAATGTTTACGAATTTCCGCTTAGCAAATGCCAACCACCATTTGTTGGGAGTGCCATTATGTCGATAAGCAACGCTCAGTAGTCTCCCGCTTGTCTCTTCTCTTATCTGCTTCAGGTAATTTCTGAATAAAACTGTAGACAAACAGTGAAAATCCCGATCTTATGAAGTGTGTACACAACAAATCAACATAGATTTACATAATTACTAACCGAGGCTAATTGAACGACACGAACATGTTTCATTCTTGACAATCGAAACATCATTGGTTTATCAAAAGCCATTATTGACAATCTTAAACTCTAATTTTTCAAACAGCTAGTCTCTTGAGAGACCGTCTCTTTGAAAGACATATCTCAAGTCCATCCATAAAAAATTAATGCTTACTTATCGTATTCTTAACGCCTACTTACATTATCCTTAATGCTTACTTTCCATATCCTTAATGCCTATTTTCAATATCTTAAATGTTTACTTACATCATTCTTAATGCCTGCTTACAATATTTTAAAAAATATATAATGGGCTGACCCAATTAGAGATGGTAGACCGTCTCTCACAAGAATTTGTGTTTTTCAAAACATGCAATCATGCAGAAATCAAATGGTTCTCAAGGTCAATTACACGTTTTAAGGATGCACGTTTGCATGATAAGAGTGATAGTAAAATGAAGTCGAGAAGATTTACCGGCTTCCTGGTATGATTTAGCAGGAGTAAAGAGACCAGGGAATGGGAAACTGGATTCTCCAGGGACGGGAACCTCCTCAAGACCCAAATTGATGATCGCCTTCGTACCTTCAGCCAAGGTTCTACAACCCTCAAGCCTCTTCAAAGCAACGTTAATATAGTACGTCAAGTAAATGAGCAGTTTATCAGCTGGGCTCTTTATGTCAAAGTTCCTGAAGAACACATTGGCACGAAAAAAGGTGATTGCTTCATCAACAATATCGGTACTTTCTGCATAAAATTTCACAATACATGTTCATCAGCAACAAGAAAATTTATTGATGGATAGAACTAAAAGAAATAAACAAATGATGATGAACCAAACCTTGATCAGAAACGGGTGCAGGACCCTTGATATGGCTTTTCAATGAAAGTAGTGGACAACCACAAGCTTTTGTTACTCCTTGATCATCAACAAAACTCGAGTGATAGACCTATGATCTTATCCACAGCTTATATTACTAATACTACTAACATAAAAGCATAAAACTATTGCGCAGGCGTACACATATGAAACAAAAAGATATTCATGCATGCGATGTGAATTCTTCTTGGTAATTCATTCTAGAGACTATTTAAATTGCAAAATTGACCCATCTACATCTATCCTAGGCACATTTACCTATTACATTGCACATTTTTAGAAGCATCAGCAAATTTTTTAGCTCGGATTACAGTTACACGTATTCATATTTATGTCAAATTCATGATCCTGTCACAGAAATTCTAGGAGAGAAATGTAAATTGCACCAACAAACTAGTTGTTTTATAATTAACCACTTTTAGTCAAAAACATTCAATTTGATAAGAATAGGGGAGTAATATGAATCTGGCTAATGGTGTTATCCTATTTTGACTGATAGGGGTACAACACTACTTTTATAGCAGAACTTGGGCAGAAAGGCAAGTCTAGAATCCTAATAAATGCAACTTCCTAATAATACAACGAGACTATACTTGTTTCCATATTACACTAGGAGCCTTGTACTCTAGTACATCACTTAATAACTCTAATGTTGCCTCCTTGATCATAGAGGTAGTAACACAAACACTACGATTGAAAGAAAATAATTAGCTTCATCTATGTGACGTGAATGACCAATCAATGATAATGACCACTGCTTTAAAGCTACCACATGCTCTAAAATAGATATCAGAAGTAGGATTTAGGAACAAATAAACAAGGTTCATGAAACCAAATAAAAACAACCCGACTTAAGCCACAAAATATGCACCACCACACCACTACACCCAAAGATGCTCTAACAAGACCCATAAAAAACATTGCACTAATGGAACCAACCAATACAGGGACAATAATATAAGGTATTGTAATGGTACAACAACTGAACAATATTAAACCTATAGCTTACTTAGGGTTTGAAATAATGATGCATTATCATACTACGATGTACAGTGGTACCAACACAGTAATGTTGCACTGACAGCACCAACCCGACTAGGATTCTTGGACCACACTTGAACATCAAAACAAAACCAAATAGGGGTTGTTTGAACATTCAAACATATTAAGAATCAAAGACCACAAGATTTTTACTTAATATGTTAGTACAAGAGCCAAACTACCCTTGTGTGTTGGTGATGGTACAATAACTCAAGCCAAGACAAACCATATTGTGAGCAATGATGGGGGTGCAAGGGGGTTGAGTGCATTGAATTTGGAGCTTCAAAAAAGCAATGAAGAAGGATCTTTGATGTGCCATGGAGATGGAGCAACAAAGAGCAAGAATATGGGAATGCATGAAGGGTGTCTTGAACAAGGCAAGAAGTACCTTGAACAAAGCAAGAAGGTGCACATTGAGTATCCCTTGAACAATGCATGATGGGGAGGAAAAGGTATTTTAAACGAGGCACACAACTTCTAAAGTCATTAAATGATTTGGGCATGGTGCTCGTTTGAGCACATATAGTGCTCGTTCGAGCACCTTGGAGCAGGGCCAAATACGACTTTTATGTTTTGGTCGATACTTGAGGAGCAAGTTGTCTAATTTGTCATAAGGTTGTTCTAAATGTTTGGGGGCTATATAAGGTCCCTAAATCAGATAGAAATATATAGAGTGAAGGCTAGTACAAGGAAAAAGCGGTTTGGGTAACCTAGAGGGTTTTCTCATATTAGATGAGTGAGCATCATTAAAGGTGCAAGCTATAAGGTAGATAATGTATCTTCAAACATTGTAAATGATATTTCATTAATATAATGTTATTTAGTTTATGAAATATAATCCCATTTGAGGGGGAGGTGTTTAAGACACCATTTATGTGTTGTGTGAGTTTTGTTTCAAAGCTTTAATTTTTTTTATTGCTCTTGTGTATACTCCGTTTTTCTTGCTTCCCTCTACATCTCTTCTTGCCATTTGAGAGTTCAAGCACCTTCCATTTCAATTGATGTTAGAGCTTGGAGTGTTTCCTGTGGATATTTATTGAGGGAAAGTTTGGAGTTTGATAAAGGAGTGATTGTAAAAGTGAATATGTGTTAGATGGTTTGTTGACGCCATTGGGGTTTGTTGAAACCTTTGGGGGGAGAAAAGAATAGTAGGTATACGAGAAATGAAGAGTTGGTTAATGGAGTTCTCAAGAGAGGAGTGTTTGATAATAATGGTGGAAAAGCAAAGACTAGTGATAGAGTCTTTGTTGTTGAGTTAAAAAACTTGAAAAAGCTACTAGGTTTAGTAGCAATGGTGATGAGAATCTATATACGGGGGTTGATGAAGATCCGTTAAAGAAGGATATTGAAGGGAAAACCAAAATCAAGAAGAAAAGAGAGGGAAATGAGGATAAAGTGTGTTATCACTACCACAAGAAAGGCCATATACAATACACTTGCAACAAGTTGAAGAAAGACCTCTGAAACTTGAAGCTTTTGAAGGAGATGAAAAGGCCAATCATGGAGGTTGATGAAGGAGAGAAGCTCAAATAGAAGAAGAGGGTATTACTATATGAGAAGGGTGAGAAACTCAAAGTGATGGAGTCTTAAAGGTGGCAAAGAGGTGCTTAGTGCACTTAAAGGGAGTAATGGGCAAAAAATGGCCATGTGTTACTTAGGAGTAGAGACTTACATCATGTTGAGAGTGGTGCAAGGCTCAAGTCACCAAGAAAAGTGACATTTGTTGATAGTGACTACTATTGATGGGTGGTGCACAAAGAACATTGATGATGTGTTTCGTCTTGAGGGGAAGACAAGGCTCAAATCATATGTTGATGTTGTGAGCACCATTAAAGGGCAAGCTTTAAGCTTGATAGTGTGTGATTAATCATTGTTAGTATTTCATTAATCTAATGTTGTTTAGCTAATGAAATATAATCTCTTTTGAGGGGAGGTGTCTAAGGCACTATCTTTGTTCATCAAAGCTTCAATCTTTTTATTGTTCTTGTGTATACTATGTTTTTCCTACTTCCTTCTACACATTCTTTTGCCATTTGAGGGGTTCAAGCACCTTTCTTTTCACAATAGCATCACTTGGACGAGAAATATGGACGCCAACTACAAAGCAACCCACCCTCTAGAGACCAACCCAACAAGCAAGAACGCCAAACACGTAATCATCGCAAATTGGCACAACTTCCATAAACTTGTCGAGCAACAACACTCGACCAACAAAGTCCACAATGTAAACACGCCCCAGAAACACTTGACAAGAGTTCCAAATTACGACAAACCAGCAATTCAGCCTCGTTGAACAATCAATTAACAAACTATTAACGCCACAAAGGAATGACCATTCAAAGAAAACAATTGCAAGTACCTTAAAAACAAAGACCACATCTTTTGAATAACTAAAACAAATAAATCAACTTTAAAAAATGATCACTACATAATAAAAGGCACACTAACAATGAAAATCCAGACATCAAAATTGCCATATTCCCAATTTCATCGAAAAATACACACGTAATTCACATTGTATCATATTGCACAAACAAGAAAATACCTAGGTACTGAAAATTAACAAAATTAACGAATTTATTCTGAAACAAAGAATATATTTTTTTTCCTTACCATGATGAGGTTTGATCTTACAAATTCAAAAATCCCACCTTGCAAAGATCTGCGCACAAGAAAGTTTAACCACAAATCAATTCATACAAACAATCAAAGATCTTATTTTTGATGAAAGTTGGCAATTCAACATTATTATTACAGGAAGGATTTTGAGAATTTTTACCTGAATTAAATCTTAGACAAATATAGGGACTTTCAGACTTTTTTTTTTTTGATCGATGGGACTTTCAGACTAATTCTTTTTCTTTGTACTGATACTGATTTTCAACTATTTTGATTTGTTTGGTGGATGAGCGAGATTATACGATGTCGTCGTGCCAATTTTATAATTTCACTTTCTTTTTTCCTTTATTTTGTTTGTGGCCAATTTGACAAACTCTGTAATCCCTCCTAGTCTCGTCAACAAAAATTGTTGTGAGACGGTATTGTTGAAAGATCATCTTTAATTGAACCGATCCATAAAGAAAAATTCAGAGTAAATATTGTACGCTTACTCAAAGTACATTTAAGATATTGTAAGAACTGCACACTTACTTGGTGGCATTAAAATTACTGTAAGTAGGCATTTAAGATATTATAAGAAGACATTAATGATACGGCAAGTAGAAATTTAAGGATGATGTAAGTAGACACTAAGGAAATTATAAGTAGGCGTTATAGATGTTGTAAGTAGACATTAAGGATACAGTAAGTAGAGATGTAAGTCGACATTAAAGGTGCTCTAAGTAGGCATTAAGAATATTGTAATTAAGCATTAAAGATACAGTAAATAGGTATTAAAAATTACAAAAGTAGAAATTATATTTTAATGGGTTGGGTCTGAAATCTTTCAAAGAGACAATCTCTTGACTGTCTAATCAAATATGATGTTTATTTTTTGTTTTTGACATATTCACATTAAATGTTATATTTTTGTTTGGTTATTTTTTTCTTATTTATATTTTAGTAGGGTCAAACTATTTACACAATCATTAAAATATAAATTTTTCTTTTTTGTTTTAATTTACTCAGTGCTCACATGTAGTATCAAGTAGTGTGCTTTATTTTTCTTTAATGAGACATTTATTAAATTGTAGTGACTAGATAGTATTACTTTTATTTTATTTTTTGGGTTCCCTACAAACATTATGAAAGAAATAGAAATAAAGATGATAGGCTGGTAAAATATTCCATAGATTGCAATGCATTTTTCTTAAATTGGAGGGCATAATTATAAACTTGATAGGTGGCTACGCATAAATTTAAAAAGTCTTGCTCGTTTTAGATAATGAGTAAATAATTTATATATATATATATATATTTGTTTTGCTGCATGGCCTCTTCATACTGTCCCCCTTATACAAATACATTATATACAAATACATTATTTTATAATACGTTATATATTATTTTCAAAATAGACTAAGTAATCGAAATAAAATAAAATTCACATTTTTTAAATTAAATGGCTTCATATGAGCATCACTTTGCTATAAATTTAAGATGTTATTTATTTTGCCTTATTTACTTTTAGATCGGAGTTTAAAATTGCGTATAATGAGTTGAAGTAGAAGTATATTCAGAAGTAAGAGAGCATTAAATCATATCAAAAAAAATAAAACAAATTCACGGTGACAAACTAAAAAGAAATAGAGACAAATTGAATTAACTAGTACATTACCTTTCAAGCTTCAAGTCAAGTCAGTATATTATACAACAAATTTTCATTTCAGGTGAAAAGTGTCCTTGACTAACAAAAATTGTTGACACATTTCTATTTCCCATAAAATTATATATTTGATAAAAAGTTAACAAAATGATAAAAATTTTAAAAGGTAAAAGAAATCAAGAATTGCCTATGGATAAAAAAAATCAAGCTTTTTTCCAATTTCTATATATCAAAACTTTACTTAGGAAGGATCTAGGAAAACATGCTTGAACTAGTGTTGTTGAGCACAATGATGTTTCCACTAAAATCAGCATCAAGAATAACAGAATCACCATCATGTATTTCTCCTGCAAGCATCTTCTCAGCCATGTTATCCTCTAAAAGTCTCATGATAGCTCTTCTCAAAGGCCTCGCTCCATAACTCGGATCATAACCATCCTCCACTACTTTGTCTTTGAATCGCTCAGTTACTTGTATGTCGATGCCCTTAGTTTTAAGTCGCTTGAAAACTTCCTTGAACATGATCTCGGCAATATCCTTGACTTCCAACTTTGTGAGCTGCCTAAACACAATCATATCATCTAGCCTATTCAAAAATTCGGGTCTAAAATATTGCTTAAGCTCTTCAATCACTAGGCTCTTTATTCTGTTATAACTGCTATTTGTATGATTATATGTCAGATCAAATCCTATAACCCGACCACCCTTCTCAATCACATTGCTTCCGATGTTTGAGGTCATAACCATAAGGGTGTTCTTAAAGTTCACAGTTCTTCCCTTGCTGTCGGTTAACCTTCCATCTTCCAGAATCTGAAGCATCATATTAAAGACATCAGGATGAGCCTTTTCAATTTCATCAAAGAGTACCAATGTATAAGGGCGTCGCCTCACAGCCTCAGTAAGCTGGCCACCCTCGGAGTAACCGACATAGCCTGGGGGAGATCCAATTAACTTCGAAACCGTATGTCTCTCCATGAACTCACTCATATCAAGGCGAACCATGGCTTCTTCGGAACCAAAGTAGTAAGCAGCTAAAGCTTTTGCGAGTTCTGACTTTCCTACACCAGTTGGACCCGAGAAAATGAAGCTGGCGATAGGACGGTCAGGATTCTTTAAGCCAACACGAGCACGGCGAATTGCACGACTGATGGCTTTGACAGCTTCATCTTGACCTATTACTCGTCCATGGAGATTATCTTCCATTCTGAGAAGACGCTTTGATTCATCAAGTGAGACTTTCTGAACTGGTATACCGGTCCAAGAGAAAACTATTTCCCTTATGTCTGCTTCTGTTACAACTGGTCCAACATCGTTCATGTCTGCCTCTTTCAGTTCCTTGTTTTGGCTTATGAGTGCAGAAAGTTGTACCTTTAGGTCGAGTTCTTGGTCTCGCAACTCAGCAGCCTGCAGTGCACATTACATATTGTGGAACTGTTTAGCATATATCATCTGACACACAAGTCATGTTTCCAACACGGGTACATGAAACGAAGAGTCCAAGCAACATATACAAGCAAAACTTGTACATAAATATAAGTTCAAGAAACAAATTTGCAAAAGCACTTGCCCTTAAATTTAGTTTAAAGGAATCACAGATAGCAGAACTCCTTACCCTTTCAAAGTCTTGAATGCGACCAGCAGCATCTTTTTCTTTTGCAATCTGCATGACCTGTTTCTCAAGCTCTCTTACTTCTTCAGGATGCTGAAAAATGGAAGCAATCATTAACGGCTATACATAATGATGTGGAAGAAGTATCATGCCCAAAAACTTTAGTGCATAAATTTATACCGCAGCATGACACAACCGCACCCGAGAACCAGCTTCATCAATAAGATCAATGGCTTTATCAGGAAGAAACCTATCACTGTAGAATATGCACATATATCAAAACATGCCATACACATCGAATAGCAACATACTAATGAGGTATAAAAACTAAAGTCCTTTCCATTTTCCGGCTGTATGTAGGAGAGCTACAATAAGGAAAAAAATAAGGCAACTACTTGCACAGTGAACTGCACAATAGGATCAAACGGCAACCGATCATTACAAGCAAGCCTGACTGAGCATTCCATTATGCATTAGCTATTTTACAACACTTTCTCATAATGGTTTTTCCTATCCTAGTTATTCTTCCCCTCGATAAACTATAAGATGTCCCACTAGAAAAGGAAAAACTACAGTACTGAAAAAGGGCAACTCAAAGCTAGCTCCTTCATTTTACCGCAAGTGTTCATGTCGAATCGAAAGTTTATTTCATAAACATGTTTTGATGAGGGTGACGAACTTTTGTCCTCTCTCTATATTAATGGCAATCAAGTACGCTAATAACTTGACTAACCAACGATAGCAGTCTACCGCTTTGTTAATAGATTAGCTCGGCTAAAGATGCTCTCTGTCACCTAGTATGAGTAGTAAAATGAATCACTTTGGATTTATAATTACTACCTAGTAAGAAGAATACGCAGCCTTTAGCAGACAGCAAAATCAACATTTCATCAGCTTCGGCATTAGCTAGTTCTTTGATAACGAACTTATCAAAAAAAAAAAAGAAAAAAGAAAACATAGTTTTAGAAAATCCTTTTCCACTTTCATAATTCCAAAGTAGGCAAATTTCTTCTTCCAATAAATATAAAGAATACTCCCTATGTCCCACCAAATTTTGCCCCAAGTACAAATTGGGTGTAAATTAAGGACAGTGGTAAAAAGTGGTAAAAAGAGATATTTTTATGAGGGAGTGGGATTTATGTGATGAGATGAAAATACAAGTAAAATGTGTGGATGAGAATTAAAGAATGAGTGTGGGTCATGGCCAAAAATAGTAATGGGGCAAATTTGGTGGCAATGACTAATAGGGAATATGGGGCAAATTTCGTAGGAGTTGGGACAGAGGGAGTATAAGCAAGAAAGGAGTAGTAACATATGTTACTCAGACTTCTCATTTTTACCTCTAATACCCATTGGACCTTTTCGGAACCTTGACACTTTAAATAGGTATGGGCACTTTGCATTACGTTTTAGACAAAACATGGAAGGTTTTATTACATAGCTGAAATGGACACATGGACATGAGACAGACACAAACACTTGAAGCTAAAAACTAGCACATTTATTATCAGAACATTGGTCATTTCACGACAAACTAGTAACTAACGCACTCGACAATCTATAAGGTGTAACGCTAAAATGAGCACAACATACATGCCTGATGTACTGCGAAGACAGTTCTACTGCTGCAACTAATGTTTCATCTGTATAGGAGAGTTTGTGGTAAGTCTCATATCGTTCACGGAGCCCTCTGAGGACCTGAATAGCTTCATCTACTGTGGGTTCAGGCACTTTAACTGGCTGAAATCTTCTCTCTAATGCTGGGTCTTTCTCAATGTGTAGTCTGTATTCATCAAGCGTTGTGGCCCCAATGCACTGTAATTCACCCCTTGCAAGAGCCGGTTTTAAGATGTTTGCAGCATCAATTGCCCCCGCTGCAGCCCCAGCTCCAATCAGTGTGTGCACTTCATCAATAAATAGAATCAAATTATTTGACTCTTTAACTTCTTCCATTATCTTTTGCAGTCTACCCTCAAACTCTCCACGATATTTTGTTCCAGAAACAAGACGGCTCATGTCAAGAGTTATAACCTGAAAGAAAACAGCAACGTAACAAGCAATAAAGCACTTCTGACCCTGATAGCAAAAAAATAAGTCCTAAAACAGTAGTAATCATTCAGTTTCAATGTATGTGACCTGAAAATCTATAAAGTTAATATAACAGTACAAAGAAAATAAAATAAATAAAACTGCTTGGCATTAAGTTTGCTAAATATATGTTCCAGACAATGTGATTACAGTCAATATTTGACCAGTGGTTCCCATATCCATGTAAAAATCCAGCCACTCATGATTGCTTACTCAACAAAATTCTATGAGCAAGTACACATATTACATACAGCACAAGAATGGAATATTCACAAGTGCTCCCAACATTTCATTGTTGATCATAGAATCCACTCATAAGAGGGTGAATAGGAGAAATGGTTGTTATGGTGAAGGAATTGTGTCATACGAAATTATCGGCAATTACTATATATAATTAGGAATATATTAAGGAAATAATAGTAGTGATACTTAAGTAGTTAATATTTACTTGTTGGGGAAAATTTAACACAAGAGTTTATGAATCTTTTGACAGATTTTGGAATCCTCTTGCAAAGGACTCCACCAGGAACACCACAGTTTTTAAGCACAAAAATCAAACTCTATTGGATATGGTTTGATCATTATTGAGTCTTGTTAATCTCCCTATTTCTTTTTTGGGGATTTGCACTTGAAGCTGCTACTTTTACACTCAATATTGTTCCAGCCTGTAAACTCCACATGAGATGTGGATCGACAAAATTCCAAAGATGTGTTTTCACTAGATTTGGGGTTGTGAAGTATATGTAAAACGTTTCTAGTCTACCAACAGTTTAATAAGTGTCTTTTTGTGGGTTATATTTTTACAACTAAAGAACGAATAAAGTGTTTGTTGCTCGTGATGTTGTCTTTTTTGAAAAAAGAATTTATTTACAAGAAGAGAAGGGGTATTGATAAGATTCGAGAAGAGAACCAATGGATAAGGATAACTCCTTATCAGAGTTGACCTGTAAAAAAATGCTCTGCAGGGCGTGCAATGCATTTGTGAACCTCCTACCATTTCGCTTGGGGATAATCCATGCGAGGTTGATGAGACTGTCAAAGAAACTTCTCCAATTAGTCCCTTACGTAGGTCTGGTAGCCTTTTAATCCCGTCTAAAACATATATTTATTTCTACATGACGGAAAATTGTTAAATAATGGTTTTGAACATCAGAAACCTACTTACTACAAAGAAGCTTTAGAAAATAATGACTCCTAAAAATGGCTTAAGGGGATGATGGATTCTAAGTCCAAAAATCAAGTATGGGACTAAGTAGAGTTGCTAGATGGAAGGTGCAAATGGATTTTCAAGCCGAAAACAAACAAGGACGGAATATTAGTGTTTTCAAGGCATGGTTAGTGGCGAAAGGTTACATACAAGTTCATGATATTGACTATGACTAAACCTTTTCACCAGTAGCGATACTTAAATTCATAAGGATACTCCTCGTGATTGTTGCATATCATAATTATGAGATATGGTAAATGCATGAATAAATCGCTTTCTTGAATGGTTTCTTGAAAGGGGATGTATACATGATACAACCTGAAAGGTTTGCAAACTTTAAAGGTCCATCTATGCATTAAAGCAAGCATCCAAAAGTTGGAACCTCAAATTTGAGGAGACAGTCAAATCGTTTGGCTTTCTTAGAAATGAAGGGGAATTTTTGTCTACAAGAAATTGAGTGAGAGTAGCATAGTTTTCTTGGTTCTCTATGTGGATGGCGTACTTATAGAAAATGATCTAGCTACTCTTGAGTCAGTCAAGCAACAACTTAACGGTCATTTCTCTATAATGGACCTAGGAGAAGTAGAGTGCATATTAGGAATAAGGATCTATAGATATAGATCCAAAAGGATGATTGAATTAGTTAAGAGAATCATTTGGATAAGGTTCTTACTAAGTTTAGCATGCATAACTCCAAGGGAAGTGTTATTCCTATGTAG
Source organism: Amaranthus tricolor (assembly GCF_026212465.1). Lineage (NCBI taxonomy): Eukaryota > Viridiplantae > Streptophyta > Magnoliopsida > Caryophyllales > Amaranthaceae > Amaranthus > Amaranthus tricolor. The sequence continues at coordinate 8,877,076 of NC_080052.1, read as the reverse complement.
ATTGGAATATCCAAATGTTACCCAGATCGAGGAACGATACGGGTCGCGAAACGAGATCAGAATCGCAATTTGCTATTAATTAAAATTTGAGGTGAAGAACATTGGATAATTGCAAAGAATATCCTTAAGTGCTTTCGAAGAACCAGAGCCGTATTTGACCCGGGGCGGGTGGGGCAAAGGCCCAGGGCCCCATATTTCAAAAATTCGGTAGGTTTAATTTATATTTAAATATTAAAAAAGTTCAGAAACAGGACTGCGAAGAACTAAGGATTATTCTTTGACTTATGGTGGACAAGATAAGTTGGTTGTTATAGGTTACATGAATACGAGCTTCCAAAGCGAGAAAGATGACTTTAGATCTTATTCTAGTTTCATGGTTTATCTCAATGAAAGAGAAATAAGCTGGAAAAGAGGCACTATTGCAAATTCTACAATAAAAGTTGTGTACATTATAGCAATTGATGCTGCAACGGAAGTTGTTTGGTAAAAAGTTCATTAGTGAGCTTAGTGTAGTTCTAGGTATTGAGAATGACATTAATTTATATTGTGATGATAAGGAATCTAAATCTCACCAGAAATCCAAGCTCGTACTTGGGAAATATCATCTTATTCGAAAAATCATTGAGAGATAGTTTGCGAAGAATGATAATTATACTCAATCTATGGGAATCAAACATGGGGAAAATGGATTTAGATTGTTTACTTTCATGTTCGTAATTGTATCGACATTAAAAATATTTTGGTTTTAATGTTTATCAATGGAACTCTCCATATGATGAACTAAAATCACACACTATATGAGTCGCTAATCAAAAATACTAAATTGGACATAAGTGATTTGTTGGAGACTAGCATATGCTTGATTGATATCGCAGTTGTATGGGCTACGAAGACATAGAAATGTCTAGTCAAGGATATGAATACATAGAATATGTTGTGACATGGCCAAATGATAATCTAGTAGTAGAATAATCATATTGTATTTAGAGATTCCTTTGACAAGTATTTCATTGCTATTATGATAATATTGATTTAACTTTGATTATGTCAAACACCGCGCCATAAAAGGAGATTATAAGTTAGTTTCGTCACGATTTGAGTGGCAATAAAAGTTTATACAAGATTGAACAAGTTTTCCTATAGATAGATTTGATGTGAGGGTCACTTGATAAGTTAAAATTTTAAAATGAATGCCCATGCTGTTAATCATTGTTTTATCAATTCGAATGCACAAATCAAGTGCAAACATCATGTGTAACAATGGTTGTTAACATGTTATTAAAATTCTCACATTAATCAACTTAAAGAATTTTTAAATTTTCATATTGTCTACGCACAAGTGGGAAATTGAAGGAATTGTGTGATAAAACATTCTCGGCAATCACTAAATATAATTTGGAATATATTATAAAAACAATAATAGTGATACTTTAGTGATTATAATTTACTTACTAGAGAATAAATATTATAATTGGACAAATATGATTGGACAATAACTAAACCTTCTTATTCCTAAAAGGTCACACATAAGTATATTTAATTGCTCAAATATTATTGTTTCCGAGACAAGAAAACATGAATTGGAATACCTGCTTTCCCTCAATTGTTTCCGGGACATCACCAGAAGCAATTAACAGCGCCAGTCCTTCCGCAATAGAGGTTTTGCCAACACCCGGATCTCCGATGAGGCAAGGGTTGTTCTTCGTGCGACGACTTAGTATTTGAATGACACGTTCTATTTGCTTTTCCCTTCCAATAACAGGATCCAATTTTCCCTTCATATACGGAAAAAATTCAGCTAAAAGACAATGTACATATGACAATATCTTTGTGCAGTTTCTATTTAACATCAACTTGAAGCCTCGAAAGAGAGAGAGAGACAAAGGATCTAAGGTTATGGATACCTCTTTTGCCTTCTGTGTCAAATTTGTGCCATACTCTTGCAATGTGGCCATACTATCACTAGAGTTCCCACTGGTTTGAGCAATAGGCTCCTTTTCATCCATCATGATTACAACCTAATTAGACCATCCCGATTCTCACTAATGTCAGTAGACAACAACAACGCCAAAGCCTTAACAACACCAATGCCAGTAGAAAAAATTAAAAACGACTTCATGCACGATTTAACAGCATAAAAAAATAATAAATCCAACCTGCTCGCGAATCTCTTTTGTATCAACAGCCAGACTATCAAGGACACGGGCAGCTACACCTTCACCTTCACTAAGCAATGCCAAAAATAAGTGTTCTGCACTAATATAATTTTGACCTACAATTACACATAAACAAAACATCAGTTGTAAAGGCAATTCTGTAATTAAGACGTTTTAACAAGTACTTGCGACCTATGTTACTTGGATCAATGATATGGACTTCAATCGCCCCACCCCAAACGAATGACTCGGAAATGTAAGTGTCTGAAATGATAACTTGAATCCAGGTTTAGATATTATAATACAATATTCAAAGGCATGATATGAAAACAAGGAGGCAAGGCCCATAAAAATACAACAAAAATAAGGCATCCGTCCTAGGAGCTTGTCCTTCATGTCATATTATGTCAATAGCAAAGTCTTACCAAGTTTACGAGCCTCATCAAGTGACAGCTCTAAAACATGCTTTGCTCGAGGACTAAACGGAATTTCAATAGGAATAAAACCACTGCCTTTTCCAACTATCTTTTCAACCTCAATACGTGCTTTTTTCAAGCTAACGCCTGCAGATTTCAAAACCTTAGCCGCAATGCTAGTTCCTTCACCAGCAAGTCCCAACAAAATTTGCTCCGTACCAACAGCATTTTGACCTAATCGCCTTGCTTCCTCCTGAGCAAGCAGGATAACTTTGATTGATTTTTCAGTAAATCGATCAAACACAGCCTTCACAACAGCGTTCCTAGCTTTTCCTTTGTAAACCAACATTGCATCCTTCATCTTAGAATCAAACCCTATAGCTTTAAGACTTCCTATAGAACCCAAAAAAGGTGTACATACTCGTAATCTCGAAAAAGCATAAATTCTTAATCTCGATACATCATGAGGTGCTACCATTTTTAGCGATGAAGTTATAACCCTTTCGGAACCTTGAAATTTCCCATGTCTTCGTTGATAGTTTATGGAAGCTGGTATCTTTAACAAATGAGGTGACGCAACAGCAATATTATTCATTGTATAATGTTAAACAAAACCAGAAATTCTGCATTCAAAGACAAAAACCCAAAATCAGAAATTTTGCCAAATCACTTCAACATTTTTTATTGTATGGAAATTTAAAATTAGATAAAGAAATGAATTTTACTGATTTATTGTATCAAACATATTAATAAGCACAGTCATCTAGAACAAAATCTACAAATTTTCATGCACCCAACAGAGAACAAAACCCTTATCCACAAAAGAACAAACTTTTTTAACAAACTATACGCATTATAGAAAAAAAAAAAAAAAAAGACACGACAATATATGAAGCAGCCAATATTATACATAGTATTGTATATAAAACACAATGATCCAGGCTAAAATCTGCAAATTTTCATGCATCCAAACAGAACAAAAGCCAATGTTGCTTAAAAGACCAAAACTTTTAACAAAATCAAAACAGAAATTTTCACAACCCCACAAAACCATCATTTGCATCAAGTATCAAAAAACTCAGTAAAAACATATGTAACTTCAGATTTTATTTAATTTAAAAATGAAATTCTAAATATGGTGATGAATTATAATTTATAAATTAGGGATAATTATCAAGTGAATACAGACATACAGTTGAAAATCAATATTGGTTATTAAACTAAACAATACCTTTTGAATTCCAATTAGAATTTAGGGGCAGGCGGCAGCAGACGTTCTTAACTTCTGGTGTTAGGAGGGGTAAAGGTTGGTCGGTGGCGTAGAAATATCAATCGGCGGTGGCGGTGGCGGTGGTGGTGGTTATTCTCGACGGCAGGAGCGACGCGAAAGTTTTGAGGAAGAGAAAAGTCAGGAGTGTAATATTCAGAACTCTCAAGTCTCTGCTTTAGATCGAAAGCGTTTGAGTATCAGCTATTTATGGGTATGGGTGGGCCTTTTTACGCTTTTCTCTGCTCTTTGATTGTTTTGTAAGCATTACTGTCCGAGAAAAATATGAAAATATTAAATTATTTAAAAATAATTAATATAAAATTATTTTTATTAAATTAACAATAGAATTATTCCTATTAAATGAATAATATTAGAAGTGATGTTACAAGTCATGAATGTATTAAAATGTGGGGATGCTATCGTATGAACATAGGAAATAATGTATAAATAGTAACTGCATTGTACTATAGTAACCACATTGTACTATATATATGTGCATTATTTTGCATTATTGAATACACAAGAAAAAGATATATAAATTTATCAATCTGATATACTATTCTTCTCCTTATATTCTCCCTACTTTTTAACAAATAGTAGATATTCAAAATAATTTTTTTCTATCATTATTCATTTTTGTAAATATTAAACACTATGCATTCAGAGAAGAAAGTGTATAATAAAAAAAAAAATAAACTTTACAAATTCATTCGATCAAATATATTAACACAAATACACAATCATTTAGAATAAATTCTACAAATTTTCATGCACCCAAAAGAAAACAAAACCCTTGTTCACATTGCGAAAATACCAAATGGGATTTGATCTGACCTGTGATCCGATTGGCAGTGTGTGGTATGGTGTACCGGAGCTCCGTGGACTGGGGCTGCTTGCTTGCGTAAGGGGTCCAGAGTGTGCCCTTGAACGTTACTACAAACAAGAGTTACTAAATATATCTATTGAAAAATTGATGATCTAAGTTTGATGCTTAAAACATCTACTTAATTTATATGCTTCAAGCACCTAATTATTATCTTAAAATGTATTATATTCACCAAGTGCATTAAGCTGTATGACAATCTATGTTTTTTAGGGCCAACTTTAATACTTAAAACATTTACTTTATACGGTTAAAGTACCTACTTATATGTTAAATTTTATTGTACTTCACTACATGCATTAAAGTGGCATAATTTGACCATTAAAAGTTATGACATGTTTTAGCATCTATTTTAATACTTCAGATATTAACTTTATAAGGTTAAAACAAATATTTCTATCTTAATATATATATATATATATATATATATATATATATATATATATATATATATATATATATATATATATATATATATATATATATATATTCATTTTTTGATTGTTAATTGTTAAATAATACCTCAAATCGTATTTGTTAATCGATCAATTAGGGTATTCGGATTAATTGGTGGAAAGTTTCTAAATTCAGACTTCCATATTTAATCTCTTGAAATTTATTAGAGTTTTAATTTATTAGTAATTTAATTCTACAATTGATTTAATACTTCCTCCATTCTTTTTTGTTCTTTCCGTTTACGTTTTTCACAATTTTTAAAGCAAATTTAAAAACTCAATATCTCTAAAATACACATAATAAAAAAATTATAAAAAGTACATAATAAAAAAGTATACATTAAAATGAATCTAACGAGATCTCATATAGACATATTTTATCTTCTAAATATATGTCAAAAATATTAATCAAATTTCTCTCTCCTTAGGCTAAGATGAAATATTCCAAATAAGAAGAACATTAGAGAACCGCAGAATTATGAGTTTAGATAATTACTTTAGGATTTTTGGTTATACATTTTCAAATTGTTGTATATGACATTGAAAAATAAGAGTTTTAGTTTCTAATTTTTCTATTCTACTATTGAACAAACATGAGGCTAAAGATATATTGTGTTATAGAGGTGTTCATTCGGGTGATTGGGTCGGTTTCGGACGGGTGTCATTCGGTTCAGTTGTATTTCGGATCGGTTATTTTTCGAATGCGTGTTACGCCGGGTCACACTCGGGTCAGGTCGATTAGTCACGGTTCGGTTGAAGATCAGTTATTCGAGCTATCGGGTTAGTATCGGTTCTGTGTCGGTTGAAGTTTGTGTCGAGTAGTCAATCGATCTCGGACTGTCATCGGTTAATAATCGGTTCGGTTTTACCGGGTAGAGATCGAGTTCGGGTATTATTTTCCAGTAGAATTCGGCTACGAATTATTAATTATTATAGATCGAGTCAATATCAGATTAAGTTGTTAGACATTTTTTAATTGATGATAAGATTTCCCTTAGTTAAGGCAAAATAGTTAAAGTGCAAATCAGTTAGTGATTATTACTTTGTTACTTTTACTTGTTTGACTGTAAATTAAAATTAAAGTTTTATCATTTTTCATCTAATTTGATTAAAAATAGTTAAATAAACATTGACCATTGATTGTTAACTCTAAATCTATAAAACCATGTATGTATAAAATTTAATTTATTAAAATTTCTATTACTTTATTAGATTAACTAATAAGATGATTGAATATGAGTCGATCATACCTCTATGTTAAAAATTGGTTCAGGTTTACAGCATTTCGATTAAAAATTCGTTCGGGTTAAGTCGATTTTAGCCGGATCAAGTTTGGTTTTGAGCATGATTCGGATCGAGTATGACTCGGGTCGGTCACTATTAGGTTTGGGTAATCTCAGTTAACGGTTACACGTCGGTTATAAAATCGGTCGCAGTTCGAGTTCGATTTTACGATTTTCGGTCGTAAATCGGTTCGGGCGCAACTTTGGTTCGGATAATGTCGATTTGATAAACCTAAAAAAGAAACATATTTTCGGATCGGTTAACTTTCGATTTCGGGTCGGATCATATTTAAATAGCTCTATTTGTGTTAATTGTTGTGTATTACCTTGAAAAATATACAACCTCTCCTTTTCAAAATTTTTGGGAGGGTCTTTACAGTATGTTTGATGTGGAAATTCTACAATTTCACTGTGACTATCTAGATTTCGTCTGCATGATGACAATCTCCATGGATATTTATATATTTTTTAAACTATAATCATCATATCATATAATTATCTAACACAATAACCGCTATAATACGTGTGGTATTGAGAATAAAAGCTGAAAAATGATAAGGAGATGCCACGAATACCTTGCAAAATAAGTTTGAGAACAAATCTTTGCATATCCTATAGGGGTAAATCAGGCTAATTCAAAAGCTTCCGTTGAAAGCTACTACATACTTGTCTTTTTCATGAATTGGCAGTATCTTTAAAAAAGGATAATTACTATATTTCTTCCATAAACTTTCTTTCAGATGTGCATCCCTCTTTTTATTTCTTTTTTCCATTTATGTATCTTTCTTTTTATTTTCTGAAAATCTCTCAATGGTTATTTCTTTGATATGTTTTGGGAGTTTTTGAAGACAAAAAGGAGATTTATAAGTAGAATACAAAAAAATTTAAGCTTCTTCAATGTATAGGTGTGATAATGTTTTGTTTGAGTCAATTTCGATCTAAAAGTTTGCATATTTGGGGCTTTTAATTTGGATTTTTCAAAAACTATGATTTACAATTTACAGTTTGTGAAGGGGTTTTTAAAATTATAAAGAGATATCATGAATTTGAGACTTTTATGATTAAATAAAAATTTGAATTTTGTATTCTTGGATTTAAATTTGGGAAGGAGTTTTTATAAAAAGGATTTGAATTTTATTTCTCATTTGATTGCTTTTTTTGCCAATAAGTATATCTAGTGTATACAATGAATCTAATAGTTAGTATTTCTTTGACAAAAACATGAAGTTATATAAAAATCTGTAAAAAGTGTGCTCAACCATACAGGTGAAGTATATTTTTATGTTTATTGTTAATGCTCATAATTGATAGGTAAAAGAAGCTAAAATTCGATAAATTTAAGTTACTAACAAGAAAAATATGATTATATGAAACTTTATACAAACATAAAATTATACATTCCGTGCATGACACGGGTATTATACTAGTTACATCTTAATTAAGTTGGCCAAATTTGTTGTTGAAAATAATTACTTATTGACAAAATTCTATGCCTTATGCTTACAAATGATCGACATAAAAATGAAATGAGTTTGTACTTTGTAGTAACGAAATTATATCAAATGCGGGTCATTGAACCTTCACAGTTAAACACATAATCTAAGTTGTTCTTTTTCCTTGATATATTATTTGTAATTTTTTAAAAAAGCTCTATGGGGTAATCAATAAGGTCGTTTGACATCCCTAAAATCTAAAAAAGAAACAAATAGTAAATATTGATTTTTGATGTAGAAGCTTCTTGAAATGTAAATGTGGGTTTGAATTAATGAATGTAGGATTTAGTATTTTGAGTAATTATATATAAGTGAATTTTGGTTTTGAGTAGTTGATTATAAAACTAGTTTTTTGAATAATGGGTTATGGATTTGGTATCGAAGTGTTGGGTTGGAATTACAAGTTATTGTAGTGGGAATGTGGGATCATGAACATTCAAGATTTGATTATAATGTTAGAAAATAGAACATGTGTACTCTTTTATAAATATGACATCTTTTTTATTTTTATTTTTATTTTTTTATTTTTTTGACTCGCTCTTGATTAACCCACGAAGTACAAATGATAACCACTTCTCATTCACTTTGTACTTCTCAATGTCATTCTAGCTTTCTTCTTATCTTCTCACTTCATAACTTCTCTTCAAGACTTACATGGCGCCACTTTGACCAAGATCCTTATCGGATAACCCGACGCCAATGACAAAGCGTAGCTTGTGGAGCTTAAGAATCTTAATATAAATGTGACTAGAGGCCACCTTATTGGGGTTTGCAAGGCTCACTTGGTAACATTTTAGCTAAGAGGCAGTGACGAACATGTGCGTCCAATGGCAAAGTATAATCATGGCCCCATACAATGACCATATATAGATGATCCAGGCCTTATAAAACTAAACCAATTTGAGGTACCAATTCAATGAAGTCATGCAAACCAAACATATTCTGATACTTCATCAATAAGACTCATTCCCATTCAAACAAACATACTCCATTACTCCATTAATAACAAAGTCATTCTTTTTCACGAAACATAAACCAAAACCTCATCAATAAGGAAATTGTTTCCAACTTTTCATCCCGGTTAAAATAATCCTACACTCCATTTATAAGACAATCAATCTCCATCCCTATCATCATTAATATATTATCCAAACTTGAAGATTGCATAATCATTAATAATATCAACCAATCATTTAATAACAATTCATAGCTGGAATACAACATATATATTCATATAACTCGATAAATATATAATGCAAGACGCATACATAGGTTAGTTATTACGTGCATGTACCTGTAACTGCAACTACACTACAAAAAGTTACAACAATCATTAAAGACACGGCTTTACATCCCTCTTGTGAACTTAAAACCTATAAGTGCACATGAAGCACATATAGTGTTGAATGTATCCTATAAAACAAATAGCTAGTCTCTTGAGAGACCGTTTCTTTGAGAGACGTATTTCAAGCCCAATCTATTAAAGATTAATGCCTATTAACCGTGTTCTTAATGCCTACTTACTTTATCCTTAATGCTTACTTACTGTATCCATAATGCATACTTTCAATATCTTAAATGTTTACTCACATCATTCTTAATGTTTACTTACAATATTTTAAAAAATATATAATGGGTCGACCCAATTAGAGATGGTCTCTCAAAAAAACTGTCTCTCACAAGAATTTGTGAAATCATTTCACATCACTTAAGGTGCGTTCAACAAAATAATAAATTAAGCAACAATATGTAGTCAGTTGTTTTCAAAACATTGCAGCTTCTAACATACTTAAATCAACTAGCGTTTAATAAATAAATTATATTCCAATAGTTTTTATAAGAACTACTTTTACAGAACAATAAAAACTATATATATAATTAATTAGACAGTTAAGTACCTAATAATGACAATTGTACAACTATAACTACCACAACTAATAACTAACAACTAACAACTTCGTAGACAGGTTACAACTAACCACACAACTAAATTACAAGTATAAATGCATGATAGTGATTGGTTACTTGTTGTACTATTGACTAGTGGGATATGTGCATGAGACAACATGTAAGGGGTGGCAAAGAAAACCAGGTTGCCTTTAAACTTAATTAGTGATCTCCAATTAACAAATTGCATCACAAATTTAATGACAACTTGGAATTGGTCATCAAAAAGCCAATTGTCCCCAAAAGATGTGGAAGTGATTTTCAATTATAAGAATAGTTTTAAGATTGGTCCTTTCTATTAAAGAATATTGGATGACTTGGAGAAGCGTAAATTCTCTTATCTTTTAATTTAATCTATTATTGTATTGGTTTAAGCTAAGTTGATAATATTTTGTATATGTGTCTTAGTAGGAAGTACATATTTAGTGCATATAATGAAACATATGTTATGTCTTATCATTTTCTTTTTCACATATTAATTTATTGACCCTTAAACTATTTATATGTTTTATCAATCAATAATTTGTTTTACGCAAATTTTTGTGAGAGACCATCTCTAATTGGTCGGTCCATCATATGTTTTTTTAAATATTATAAGTATGCATTAAGAATGATTTAAGTAGATATTTTAAGATGTTGAAAGTAGGCACTAAGGATAACGTACGTAGGCATTAAGAATACGATAAGTAGACATTAATCTTTAATGAGTTGGGCTTGAGATACGTCTCTCAAGAGACTAGCTTAAATAATTTTAGACGTATTTCAAGATCAATCCATTAAACATTAATGCCCACTTACCGTATTCTTGATGCATACTTATATTATCCTTAATGCTTACTTATCGTATCCTTAATGCCTAATTTTAATATCTTAATTGTCTACTTACATTATTTTTAATGCCTAATTTCAATATTTTAAAAAATATAAATAAACCGGCCCAATTAAAAATAATCTTTCAAAGAAACCGTCTTTCACAAGAATTTGTGATTTCCTTTATACTTTATGAAGGCTATATATACAAATAATGTTTGTATATTAGCCTTTTGAGTAACCTAAAATAATGAGAAAACATACGTACAAGGTAAAATGTCGTCCCCATAGAATGTTAGAAATGACAATTGACTTGTACTTGTAGTCTTGTACGCATTTCTTTACTACTAAACTAGGAATGTTTTATTCAATCTCAAACAAAGAAAAGGAATGTTTTATTGAGTTTAAAAGACTAGAATTTCAACACAAAAATAAATTAAATTAATAAAGATTAAAAATTTATTTACTTTGATAAAAATAAAGTGAATAAAAAACCAAAAAAATCACTGAAATAAGTTGGATTTGACAAAAATATATAAAGTGGTGAAATGAAAGCGTTAATCAAATTATCTAGTTCAAATATCATCTATTCTCTTAATTACACATTTTTTTAGGATCTAGCTAAGCTAATCGACAATAAACCTAAAATCAAACCGAATTTTTCATTAACCTTAATCGATCGTTTTAAGTAATTATGCTATGATTGTCATTTATAATGAGAAAAATTATCGTGAATAATACAATTATTCACTGATCTCCATACAATAATACTACTTTTTATTAACCATGAATGATATCAATTTAAGAAGGTATTTTTCTAGAATAATATCAACTATTATTTATAGTAGGTTATTTGACAAAAAAACAAAGGCAAATAAATTTTAAAAAAATTGATATTATTCTAGCAAAACACTCCTAATTTAGTATTATTTATATATGATTATTCAAAAATTAATATCATTATAAAAAAAATTAACGAACACTTGTCTCTTAGTAATGTTGCCACTTGCCACAAGTAACAAGTGCGTGAGGACTATAACTCTCTTCTAAGACAACTTCAACTAATTTTGCTTAATTAGACGAAATATGGGGTTAAATCAATTTAATACGCCTTCATTGATTTATATTTAAGACTTAGACATTGGATTTAAATTATTAAATACTCCAATACTTTTAATATTAGTTGCACAAGTACCTTTCAATACAATTTTAATTAATGGTGTACTCCATTTGTTTAGTGTCATGTCATTTTGTCAATACTTCATATCAATATGTATATTGTACTTGTAGTTTCAATAGATTAGAAGCGATGCCAAATCAACACTCAAGGAAAGCATCTTTGATATATTTGTTCTTTTTTCAATGAAAAATACATACATATATATATATATATATATATATATATATATATATATATATATATATATATATATATATATATATATATATATATATATATATATATATATATATATAAAATCGTAAATGAATTCCTAATCATGAATTTTTTTTACCAAGATAATAGAAAATTATAAAATTGATATTAATAATATTTACATTAAAGAATCAAAAAAATCACATTTGGCTTCATACTTATAAATTAAGATTAAAAAAGAAAATGGTATAAATAGACCGAATATGAGGGTGTATAAACCAAGAAAGATAACAAAGCTTCAATATATATATAGAAATAAACGTTTAAAAAAAACAACCGTAATATTTTTCTTCGAGCTATTCTTGTGAGAGGCCGTCTCCCAGTGAGACCCTTCAACACAAAGTATATATATGTTAATAATTATATTAATTAGACTATTTAGCTAATATATAAAAGGGTCTCAGAGAGTTTCTGTATCACACAAAAATTTATATCTTTCTATAGAAAAAATTGATATACATTTTATTAATTTCAAAATTACCAATACAAATATAAAACGCCCTTCTTAACTATATTCTATTACTTGTTCGTGCTCTTTGAGTTTACAACAAGTCAACAACCATTCAAATTATATGAAAGATTTTTTTGATAGTTGTCACAAATTAAAATAACGAACACAATTAACCTTGCAACAAATATGTCTAAAAAAACATCAACTATTCAGAAAGGACTAACAAAGATTAAAAACCAAACTTAAATCAATATATTCACCCTTGATTACATCTTGTACAAAATTCAAAACAGAAAATGAAAACACAATCAAATGAAAAATAATGGACATTACTAGAAAATAGTCAATACCCATATCCAATCCTTCAACTAAGCAACCTAAAATATCCTAAATCTTTTAAGGACATTAAGACTTTAATTATGTCCTAATTAATTAGAATCATAACTCCCACTAACTAAAACTACACCACATAATTTTTATTAATTCTTTTCAATTTTTTTACACATATTGATTGATTGATCTTTAAGGGCTAAAACAATGAATTTTTGTTTTACTAATAACTACATGTACATATTGACTTATTTCTACAAAAAAACCTTTAATATTCCAAAGAATTGGTTTTTCTTTTAAGAGATAGCTTAATTTCGAATCCGTAACTACCTTGTCAATGAACCAACCCAATAAAAACTTTAACTTGCTGGCATATCGAGCCTCGTGATATGTTATATAGTCCATCGGAATTAAATTAAGTTTGCAAGAGAGGAAGTTAGCATGTAAGGAAAGTTAGCTAGAGGCCCTCTTTGGGCAGCAAGTTCATGAATATCCCTAACAATCTCAAACACAGCTTCAGGTTTAGCCAACTTCAGGGCATTCTCCGACTTTTTCTTCAGCTCATCGCTGTTCGTACTGAACCATTCTGCAACTATTCTCGCTGTTTCCTTAGGGCTACGTGTAAACACACCCGCACCATTCTCAACCACATACGGTACATTCCCTTTCTCCTAAGGTTACCATAAGATAGAAATAAGGGGGGATTTCGTTAGTCGAATGTATGCAAACTTAATTAAATTGTTTCTGATTGGCCTTGATAGTAAACAGTATTTACAACTTTACATATGTATGAAGTGCTACACATAAATCGAAAGTAAAGAATATTTGTGGAATGCAATTACATTAAAAAGCAAGTGCATCATCAACTTACTTGGCCAGGAATGTAGTCGTTAAGGATGATTGGAAGTCCTCTGATTAATGCTTCTGCTATTGTTCCTGGTCCTGCCTGTTTTAAATAGAACTCATTCAATCCAAGTCTAGTTTTTAATTTGGATTCAATAAAAAAACTACACAACCTGAAAAAAGTGTTGAAATGCTGATAAAACATAGCTTATTACAAAGAAAATGACATTCTATAAGATAGTTTTGGACAAAAAATATTTTAAGAAAGTGTTGTGTAGACTTGTTTAATACTATTTTAGTGTGCACCAATCTTAAAAGGTACAGAAACAATATCTTTTTTCTCTGACAAGTACAATCAAGTATAATAATCGAAAAATGTTATTTTCAAGTTAGTACACACTACAATAATGTGGACGACTAAGCCTATATATAGGAGACTTATGCTAAAATATGACGATTGATAAAATTTTCGCTCGCCCCTCCTAAAATGATGCGTTATTTATATGGGTTTAAAGTTGATCGCCGTAAAAAAATGGTTCAAGATCCGCTATTAAAGTTGGAGAATTCTAGGGTTGGGGAAGTTTGAATTCACCTTTGTAATAATACAATCACAAGCTCCCATCCATTTCTCCATCTGTTTCTCAAATCCTCTTACCTATAATCAAAATGTAAAGTTACCAAACATTTTTTTTCTAATTATTATTTTCCTAAATTAAGGTAAAATAATAAATTACCTTAACAAGAATTTTCCAGTCCATTGATTCAAGTGTAGAAGCAAGTGATCTATTACGACCACATATAACAATCAATTGACCAATTGGTTTGTTAAGGCATTTGTCAAACAATGATTCTCCAAGTTCCATGGCAGTCTTCTTTACTGGACCCATGCCTTCACCTCCTCCCATTAGTAAAACTGCTGGTAAATTTGGGTCCATCTCAAGCTCTACTCTTAAATCATCCTGTAACCACACAATTTGACCAACAAACAACTCCATCACAACATGTTGTTACCCAATGCCAAATGGCTTCCGCCTAGACAAAATCAGTCAAGTGGCTTCTATCTAGACGGAACCAGAAAACTCGAATGTATGCAACAATACATTATCCTTGTATGAACAAAGAAGTTGTTCATATGCTTAACTATAGTTATCAGAATCCCGATTCTGATCTACGATTCTACAATTTTACGATCCAAAAATAGATGACCGATCTGGATCGTAGGTAGGATCTTAATTTGGTAGAATCATGCAATCCTGCTTAGCTAAACAATCTAGGTGGTAGGTCATAAGACGATTCTATAATCCTACGATGCAACGATTCGAATCCAAATGTATTGTCTCAATCGTAAAATATTTTCATGTAATACAGATTTCACTTATATATATATATATATATATATATATATATATATATATATATATATATATATATATATAAAGAAGGGATCCATTGAGAAGGGGTTGAAAATGAGAAGGGTAACTATATTACACAGAAAGGTAACTATGAAATAATTTTAAAAATGTTCTTAATTTATAACATAGTATCTTTTTTTATATATAGTAACCAAACAAAATCAAAAAAAAATCCTTCTCACCCTTCTCATTTTAAAATCCTTCTTATTTAATCCTCTCTCTCTCTCTCTCTCTCTCTCTCTCTCTATATATATATATATATATATATATATATATATACAAAATAATTATATCGATTCCTTTATAAAATTGAAGTTTTTCATGATTTGCGGTTTATAAAAATTATTAGTATATTTTTTCAAAATTTTATAGATAACGTCAAATAAGTTTTTATACCTTAAAACATAAAAAGAGAACAAATATAAATGATAATCAGCAATACAAAGCACATTAATGCAAATCTGTAGGATCACAAGATCCTACGATCCGATTCTACCGATTTCGATTCTACCCCTCAACGATTCTAGTTAGAAACCCGATCCTAATAACCTTGTGCTTAACCCAAGAAATTATACTGCACTACAGGGACGGATCTAAAAAATCATATGATGTCAATAATATTTAACCAGCACATATATTAGTATCTTTAGGTATATAATTCTACACATAAGTTGAATATTCTCAGTTGACATCATTGACTACCCTTACATCTGCTCCTGCTACGCTATGCCTATAATTTTACGAAACATCTCAATTAACAACGGACTTCTTTATACCACTAGCTAGCTCCAAACATCCCCGTTTTTGGTGGTAAAAGCCTCGGTTTAAAACAAGAACATCAGTAACAACACGATCAAGTTAGTAGGAATCGATTTTAATTATCGAATAAAAGCTGACCTTAGAGAGAATTGCGCGAGCAAAGGAAGGCCTAACAGGCAAGCCGAAAACTTGAATTTGAGAGTCTTCAAGGCCATCTAAAGAAGCCCTTTTGGCAACTTCCCTTGAAGGACAATACAATCTATTCACACCAGGATGAAACCTGAGAAAAAACATAATTAATTATAAAGATCATGACATTCAACTGTTAAAAACAATAAGTCAATTTATAGGCAATTGAATGGTAAGTTACCAAGTTCTATGGCAAGAATTGAGATCAGTGATAACAGTAACAAAGATCACTTTCTTCTGAAGTCTTTGCCACTTTAGAACCAACAATGGTATATGTTGCATTAGAGGATGAACACTGATTATTATATCCGGCTTGTATTCCATTAATCCAGCTTCCACTTCCCTTCATTCATTTAAATTTTCGCCATTAATTTCTTTTTTTTAAAATACATGTCTAAATAGTTAGACTGATACAGTTAAATTTATTATTAGACTTTTACACAAGACCGCAGAAAAAAAATTGACTACACACATGCTCTATGAGTTTCCATACTAAACCAATGAGCAATAGGGAGAGAATTTTATCAAACTTATATATTAGTCAACTTCTCTGATCTAATTCTTTAATGTAGGATTCCTTGTGGATTATTTTTCCAACAAACATAATAAACAATTTGTAAATTCTTTAACTTGATCAGTTCTGAAGGGTGGTTAAAATTACAATGGACAAATGATTATAAAAAACGTCTAAAATTCGAGGGGAAAAATAGTTAGCTTAATTCTACTCGAAATTAGATGAACAAAAAATACTTTTATGTTATGTAGTTATGTGTCTCAAGTTGTATTTATCTACAGAAAATACTAACATGGAATGCTATTCACTCCCATTAGTTAAGCATCATTATAAACAGCAAATAAACAACCATGATCATAGTCATTAATGATTTCATAAGAATAGTTCACATGCATCTAATCATGTCACAATTATAAGATATACTTCCTCCATCTAAACCCTTGAGCTATCAGTTCACCACAAGCGTGTCATTTACTTATTTAAAAAGCTATTTCCTATTCTTATTGTCGGGTTTCAATAATATATTTAGTAAAAATAAGTCGAGATGACGAACATACTTAGCATAGAAGGCAGCAATAGCAGCAAGGTAAATGGAGTGAATCCACTTAGGTGAAGTACTATGAAATGCAAGGTTCCAAAGTTGTACATGCTTCACCATGAACTTGTATTGTCTTTCCATGTCATTCAATGGCCAACCAGTATACTCTTTCCATACATCCTTTATAATTATCTGGAATCACATTGTGTCAACTATGAGATACACAAATCTTTTATTTAATTGGTCAGACCGAAATACAATTAAAAAAAGATTTTATCATACTTTTGCCGTTTCATTATGCTTGCAACTGATAGTGGCATATTTCCATATAATATTTCACAATCAGTTGGGAGTATTTCAGAACGAGGATAGTACTAGCTATTACTCCCTCCGTTCCACTTAAAATGTCTCATTTACTTTTTGCACACTATGCAATGCACTTATTCAATACTTAATATCCGTTATTATACATAATGTAATACTATAAAAAAATGGATATTAATAATCTTTGCATTGAGATGAATCAAACAAGATGTCACTTGACTATATTTTAATCTATAAATTAAGAATAAAATACAAATTAAAAGTGTTAAATGAATAGTGTCAAAAAGGTAAATGTCTCGTTTTGTGGGGGAATGAAGGGAGTATTACGCAATTACACAGAAACTACTCTTTTTTTAACATTTACAAAAAAAACAAAAAAAAAGGAAGGTCCAGAATTAAGCTTGATTCTCAAGCTACAATCAATCAATGATATATGCAATATAAATGGTACAGTACTAACAAACTTTTTCATAACTTAAAAAGGGTCAAAAAGGACCATCAAAGAAAGGTAATTTTCTGCCTTGAAAAGTTACTGCTGAGAAATTTACCACTTTATTACAGTATATGAAACTTCAAGCTAGCATCAAAACTAGAAGTTTGGAAGCTACTACATGCTTTGTATGGTAACTTGCTTTCTAGTTTTCTTGTTACTTGATTTTTACCTTTTGCCTTACTTGGTTAGATGGAAAAAATAAATTCTTCCCTAAATGTGTAAGCCAACTAAAAAGTTAGTTTTAACCTAAATAACTGGTACTCCTATACCAACTAACTAGCTACCTCTATTTGGGTTATCAAATCGATTTTAGATTATACATTTTAGGTTAGTTTAAAACGAATTTTATATCTACGTAAATTTTTACATATTTTTAAATTCATTTTTAAGGGAGTCAAAGTCAAGTTTAATTTCAGATTGTTCCAATAAATTTCAGATGATTTGTTTTAAACCTTCAAAAACACCCTATGTAAATCTATCTAAGAAATTGAATGCAACCCAAAAGAAACAAAAGGAAAAAAAAATCCCAATTCACCCAAAATGCAGATTGACTCAACAAGTGCAGAAAACAGACAGAAATCAAACAAATGAGAACTAGTGCCCGATGACTCGATTACCTGACCTTGAAACCAAATACAACTTAACCCGACATCAAAATAAATTTAAAATAACGTAAAAATGAATATGGATACGAAACTCGATTTTGAACGGACATAAAACAATTAACCCGAAATTAAACCAATGACCAGAATGTACCCTTCTAAAAAAACCGCAGAAAACCCATCAGGAAAACCCCCAAGAAAATTCAAAAACATAATTAAAACAAGCAAAACAAGAGTATTAAAATCAAAAAATAGAAAAGGAACTTGCATTATATTGATCACCAAACTCTAATTTGAAAGCATCTCTAATGGCTTCAGCAGAGGCTCTATGACCACCACCAGTATCACTCATCAAAATCAACACATTCTTAGTTCTATCAGCTCCAAGTTGAACCATCTCCATTGTTTCATCTTCATCTTCATCTTCCATTACATCATACACCATTGAAGAAGAAGAAGAATACAGAGAACATGATCTTTTGTTGCTGTTACTTCCATGATAATACCCTCCGACTCTTGAAAATACTGTGCTTAAAGATGATCTTTTCGGTGAAACAACCGACATCACCATCTATAAAGATTAAAAGGATTAAATTTTGAATCTTGGAGTGAAATTTGACCGTTAAATGTGAAAATATTGAAGGGTTTTGGTTTTGTTTTGGAGTTGGAGTTGGTCCAAAATTGATTTGGCAACTGAAGATGGAGATGGGGAGAGGAGAGTTTTTAAAGGATGTATGCTTGGAATTATTCTTGGAATTTTTATATGAAGGATTTTTGAAGGGGAAAGTGATGCGAATTATTTGTTGGAATGTTCTTATAAGTAGATTCGGATCTTTTCCATTGACAACTAATAAAAAGAAAAGATAAATGTAAATGAAAAAAATTACCAACTAGGGAAAAATATTTACATTGAAAATAAGAACTATTGAAAATTATTGGAAAAATTATCTATAATAATCCAATCTTTTTATGATTTTACTATGATAATTTCAGCTATTCATTAAATATAAATAATTCTAACTTTAAAGCTATTTTCTTAAAGTGTGAACTTTTTAAATTTGTTTTATGTAAATTTAATTAATATTAATAATTTTTATACATTGAATAACGTAAAAAATAGATATGATAATTGACGTGAATGTGTAAATAAACAATTAATAGTTATTAGTTTTCTACTAACTATTGATATACTTAAAAGTGTTATTTTACACTATTTTTGAATAATAATTTTGGAGAGAAAAAAAGGGAGGAAAGAGGAAGAAAGGGAAGGGAAGAAAAGTGGAAGTAAGTAGTTTTTGATTGTATAGAAGAAAATGGATGGAAAAGGGAGGAAAATAAAAGTTTTTACGTAACTTTATTTCAATTTTAGAGAGGTTGAAACTAATAAAAATTATTTAATAAATCTTTTCAATTTCATTTTCTCCAAAATTTTTCTCTTTTATTTTTCTATGTAAATAAGAAATTTTTTTCTCTTTAAATTCTTTCCCTTTCTTTTCCTGCATTTCCTTCCATCTAAATACATTCTTAATTTTCCCAAATTTTAAGTCACGGACAAGTATTTAAGAGTAGCTATTTTCACATCTATTTTTGCCTTAGAGCTCCTTTATGTGGTCAGTAGAGGAGAGGAGTGTTTTAATTTGCTGGGGCCTCATCACCATCCCATTTTAGAAAGAATTTGAAGTTTATTATTTGACAAGTTTGTACACTATTGGATAACTTGTATAGCTGTGCACTTACAACCATTAATAATTTTTTTTGGATTAGTTTCTTAACCTAGTACTGAAAGCCAACGTGACAGAATTGTCATGAGTTCAAATCTTACTTTTTAATTCAAGTGAAATATTTTATGTCAGATATAAATAATAACACATATATTGCATTCGCTTTTTTAGTCTAAAAAACTCATATAAAAACATGTTTTTACATAGGTAGATATACAGTACAGTGTTCACTAGTTAGAAAACACAAGTAGATGATAATTTTATTTTCAAAGTCTATATTTAACTGATAAAAATCTCCTATATATTCGGCAAATATGTTATGAACAACTAATATCATTTCACTGGGCAAGTTATGTATTGTACGCGTATTATTATAAAATGAGTTTATATAATTAGATTATTTATTTAATTAATTATCTTAAGAATTAAGTGATTACTTTATGTTTATTAGTGATCACTTTAATATCAATAAATGATCATTATAAAATTATAACTGATCACTTTAAGGTTATAATTAATCACTTTAAGGTAATAATTAATCACTTTAATACATAAGAGTATTTGAATTAGCCTAATAGAGACATTCTCACTGTGAGACTGTTTTATTTAAAAATTTGTATTCTATTTTCCAATCCCAATACTACAGTTTTAACTTCATAATGCAATTTAGTAATTGAACATTTCATTGTAGCATGTTGAATACAATTATTTTAATAAAATCCATTACTGACCCACCTAATTAGCAATAGACCCGCTAATGACCCAATAAAATAAAATTCAATAACAATCCGCTATGCTAATAACCTACTAAATATATAATCTAACCCGCAGCCCGAACTGCCAACCCGCACCATTAACCAGCTGTAGTTGCACATGCCTCTTCCGAACTCTCAGACGAACCACGTCATGAAAATTAGGATCCATGGCCTCATTCCTCACCAAGTTGGTTAACGACAATGAAATATGTCTACTAAACATAAGTCACCGGCCACCAGTCAAATTATTGAAGGTAGCTGAAATCTACCTGCTCATATTTATTGGTTCTTAATTTTTATGTCCAAGTAGGTAACTACGTACCCATAACATCTTAATATTTTATGCCCAATTATATCCTATATTACCACATTTACTTTTTCATAATTTTTAAAACTTTAATTAAATCTCAATATCTATAAACAAGTTTATATTAAAGTTATAAAATATATATAATAATATTCTTTACGCAGAGACGTGTCCTTTAATATAATCGAATATGATATTTTTTAACAATAATAATAATATTTTAAACTAATAATAATAATAATAATAATAATAATAATAATAATAATAATAATAATAATATTATTATTATTATTATTATTAATGATAATAATATTTTAAAATAATAATAATAATAATAATAATAATAATAATAATAATAATAATAATAATAATAGTATTTAAAAAAAATTTATAAAAAAAAATAAAATTTCAAGGGGTGAGTCACACAAAACCCGCGACTCGGCCGCGGCTCAGTCGCACAAAACATGCGAGAGCCGCGGCCGAGTCGCAGGTTTTGTGCGACTCACCCTTTTATATTTTTTTAAAATTTTTTTTAAATATTATTTTTGTTATTATTATTATTATTATTATTATTATTTTTTTTTTTTTTTTTTTTTTAATATTATTTTTATTATTATTATCATTATTATTATTTTTATCATTATTATTATTTTTTTTAAAAATTTTGTTTTAAAATTTTTTTTTATTATTATTTTTAAATATTGTTTTTATTATAATTATGATTATGATTATTGTTATTTTAAGTCTAGGGGCGTTTTCGTCATTTCATTAAAACAGGAGTGATAGCTACCCAAATTAAAGTATAGCTTATGTTAAATTATTTGATATTCGCTACGATTAGACTTTTTAATTCATTAGTCAAACAACTTTTGAGCATATAGATGATAATGGATTTTGGATCCGACCCAGATTTTTTTCTGCAGGTTAAGTTTTAATATTTGGGACCTATCGAATTTTGGTCGAGTCAGGATCTTGGTCTGGATGATAGATTGTGTAATTATATAATATTATTATCATTAGTTAATGAATATAGCTCTATCGCAATCTCAATAGTCAATACGATGCAAAATTCAATCAAATATACTTCCTCCGTTCTAATTTACTAGCAATATTTGCTTTTTCAACACTAATTCAGTTTTTAATATCTCTAATTATGTATAATAAAAAAGTATAAAAATTTGATATTAATAATCTTTGTAATGAGACGAATTAAACAAGGTCTCACTTGACTATGTTTGAACTTATAGATTAAAAACTAGTCACAAATTAAAAGTGATTAAAAAATAGTGTCATTTTACCTAATGTTGCAACTAATATAAAACAGAGGAAGTATGAAAATAAGTTAGGCCCATTTTGGACCCGGATCCAATACTAGATCCACAAAATCTATGGATCCAAATTTGGATCCTAAAAATTTAGACCCATGGGTCCGAATCTGAATCTTGGTCTTAACAATGAAAACGGATCTGCAACCGGGTCCATCTTGACCCGGTCTAGATCTGATCTGTTTTCATCCCTACATATTAGAATGAAAATTTTCCACCACTATGTTTGGATACAAATTAATAGAGGGGAAAAAGAAGGGATTTGAAATGATCGATAATCTCTTGTCAAAATACAAAAGGAATAAGGGATTTGAAGGGAGAAATTTAAAAGGAAAACATGAATAAATCTTGTTAAGGGCGCAATTTAGAATCTTTTTAAAAACAGGATAGATTTGGAGGGAAAATACATATAACTCTTCCTTTTCCTTTCCTTCCCTCCTAAATAAACAGTGAAGATTTGCCTTTCGTTTCTTTTCCCCTCTTTCTTTTTCCTCTCTTCACTTCTCTTTTTCTTTCTTTTTTCTTCAAAATTGTTATCTAATCACATTGTAAATATTCGTAAAAAATGATGAAAATCTTTTTGTATTGAGAATGATGAGCTAAGCTATGGAGTTCTTCCTCATTCAGATTTAATTGTGGAGAAATAGAAAAAATATTTCTAATGAAACAAAACCATACGCGAGAGATAAGATGATTTCAAGTATAGAAACTAGTAAACATTAACATATAGATTTAAGGTGGTTCACCTTTAATGAAGCTATATTCACCATCCTAGACTAGTATATTTATTATGTGTTCAAAGGATAGAAAAGCTTGAAGCTCAATTACAACTTGAAGGAATTACATCAACATAGCATTTTGAGTGTTTATGAGAAACAAATGTATGAAATGGAAATTATTACATGTGGTAATTAAGGAGAGGGACATGGGAGGCTCAGGCTAATAGTTTGGCTCTACATATAATATACATCTGTAACGCCCCGTCATTTTTATGACGTCATTAATTATTATTATAATAACTTTTGGATATTTTATAATTATATTAAATTATTTTTGAGTTAGTTTTAACAAATTTCTTTCATATACGAATTTTTTTCATAAAGGTCTTGTTAGAAGATTCACTCTAATACAAGATGAGTTAGGGTTTCAAGTGAGAGCTCTTATTTCCCTCACAAATAAAGAAACCCACTTGCTCCCTCTCATCCCATCTCCCTCACTGCTTTGTGACTCCAAACCGCCGCCAGGAGGGTTTCTCCCCCGCCACGTGCGATACCCACCACCAGTAGACCAGCCGTGGCAGCCTTGAATTCCACCCTCCACCCTCCATGGCAGCAACCGCGTTCTGCACCTCCCATCAGTAGCTAGCGGCTACCTAAACCACCACCAAGGCCCACCGCAGTGCCTTGTCCCAGCTGTGTCACCACCACCACGCTAAACACTTGTCTTCCCACCCCTCTTCTCTCATTTTTCCATTGTAAGCCATACTCTACTTCCTCTAATTAATTGATTTCTTGTTTTAATTGGAATTTACCAATTTAATGTATTTTGGATTGATTATGTATTAATTTTATTTAATCATATTAATGGGTTATAGTAAAGGTATTATCTTTGAATATGAAATGGTTAGGGTTTGATTTAGAGATGAGATTACTAGTAGTGGGTGTGTTGTATGCTACTTTTGGTGGTGTGGTGATTAATTGAGTAACCTTATAAGTTGTTTTAAGACTTGGTTGATTATTGTTGTGATAATTAATAATGATTTTGATTATAGTTGACTATAGTTATGGTTTTGGTTGTTAATTGGGAGTAATAGTTGCTAATTGTTGTGACTTGATTGTTGTGAATTACAAGCACTCTTGGTAGGTCGTCATTGAAGTTAGAATTGTATAATTTTAGTAAAGCCAAGAACATAATGTCAACTTATCGTCGACGGTTGCTAAAGTTACTTGTTATGATGTTTGATTATAGTTCTTTCTAACCTTGGAGAATGTAATAAATGGTATTGCGATGTGATAACTTTAAGATTTGTCGTTATCATCATCTTAGCACTATATTAACTTCGTAAGATTCAAGTGTGATTTGTTATTTTTTTAGGTAACGTGAATCAATATAACTCAAATATGGTTGGTGTAAAGGAACGATTTACATAATCCTTTTATTCTTAAATTGATGGAAAGACTTGTGTTGTTGTTTAGTTAATGATCATGACTTGTATTGAATGAGTTGTGTGCGTGCTAGAGTAATCGAAAATTCATGTTGAATGGGTGATAGTGGTTACTTTGGTAATTTGTTGGTATGACAAGAAGTTAAGGGGACTTATTAGTTCTATTCCTAACTATATAGATGCCCATTTCATAAGAGGAAGGTAAAACTTTAGTTGAGTGACTTTTGTGACTTTTGGTCGTGCAGTGACGCTTACAGGTACGTACACGCAGTAACGAACCCTAATATGCAATTCTCTTTAAGACAATATTTTTTATTGTAATAAAATGCATTGCATCGAAACTATGAGATACTAGTGAGTACACTTTATAGGAAGAGCTATCGATTATGAAATCCTTGTGCCTAGACTAGTTTAGAGAATGTAAGTGCTAGTAGAAGGCGGGGACCATTACCTTATCTATTTAAGAATTGGATTATGTCTTACTTTGAGCTAGAATGACTCCTTTATAGGTGGATTTCGTATTTTGTTTGAGTTGTTCAGTGGGTTTTGGCATTCTGCTATCCTAGGGCACTCATTGATAGTAGAAAGCGGGAGTTATTCCCATTTGATTAAGCATTAGATTACAAATTAGTTGGCGTGACTCAACTGGATTATATCCAATTGATTTAGTAGTCCCTAGGTGAGATCCGACGGGATCACCGTATGGGGTATGAGCATACTTTTGTCATTGGGCGCCAGGTGGCCGATACCGCCCCTTGCCCGAGGTATTACCATGCGGGCTTTGCAAACCCGAATATGGTGGCCTCTTCACTGGATTGGTACCCCAGTGTTTTTTATTTTCCGAAAGGTAGGACTCGAGAGGGTCAGCTAGAGGGGGTATGAGCTCATACTTTTCCATGGGCGCCGGGTGGCCGATAACGCCCTTGGCCGTGTCACTATACCATGAAGTAAAAAAAGATCCACTGATATAAAGTTATTCAATGATAGAAAGTTTACACATTGATAGAACATTTACTCATTGATAGAAAATTTATTCAATGATAGAATAGTTTATGCTAATGAGAAGCGCGCCTACGTTAAGTTACCTCAAGAGAGTTACCAATCCCAAGGATAGACTATGATCTCACTTACTTTAGGATAGAAAAACTATATAAGGTCATGTGTTAGGTAGTCTGTTAATACCTTAGTTGAGTTGATACTACGCGAGTTTTACAAGAGTTAATGTTTTGAGAAGAGGAGTGTGAAGACCTGCATTCTACCCAAGAACACATGGTTTGGGTTGGAAAGGACGTAATGAGATTAAGAAGTATAGGTGGAAGAGAAACGGTGACTATTTGTACTTGTGTCTTATGAAATCATCTTATGTTATTGTGTAACATAATGTTATCTAATAAGTTGGCTTTATTATATTTGATGTTAGTTACTGACATGTACGTGTTTGTGTTTATGTTTGTTGTTTGATGACTTTCTATGATTGTCTTGCTATGACATATTGGCCTTTGGTCTAATGTTGAGCAGCAGGAGAATCATAGACAGGCGTAACAGGTATTGGAGCTTCTTTTGCATTGCATTGTATTGGGGAAGAGTAATGAGGGTGAAGCATAATCTGTGTCATACCATTATCCTTTGACTTTGTAGCTCTTTATTTATCTTTTGTAAGGGGGAGAGTAATCTTTGTATTTTTATTATGAGGCTTTTTGTCCGCCTTTGTATATTTGTATTTCCACTGCGTAGTTTATAACTTTATATGGTTTTATAGAGCTAAGCCATTTTAAAACGCAAGTGTAGACAATGGAACTACGATCCATGCTTGGCATGTTGATTTGAGAAGCCAGCGATGAATCATTCTGCCGTGGTGTGAGATTTTAAAGGCAATGATACCTTAGATTAGTTTAATGTTTTATGGTGTTGATTTTTCTACCACATCTTCAATGGTTAGCAGAGATGTTGCCAAAATTTCCACTCACTTTTTTAAAGTTAATCTTTAACGTTTATCTAAATTTTTTTCCTTTTCTTTTTATGTAACATCCGAATTTTCTCCCGTCCTTCACGATTTTGGTTTCACTTAAGGGGTTGGAAATTCAGGGGTTGGAAATTCAGGGGTGTTACAGGTGGTTACCAGAACTAGTGGTTCCTATTTTGACGCCTTGTGTTTCTAAATTCATTTCAAAATAGTTTTGGAATTTAAAGTTATTCGTGAGAGTTGGGGTAGACTTGGGATAGGAGCATCATCTATTTTATAAGTTTTGTTATCGTTACACGTGCATAGATACCTAGATTATTTGATTGTTATGTTATAAGATCAGTGATCATTTGTGTCATTATTATAATCAATACTTATGATTTTGGTTTAAATGTTGATATGATTTAACAAATTGGTAGATTTTGATTATGTATCATTGAGCATTGATGACAAGTATTGAGTATTTGGTGTAACTCATGAGTTGTATGATAAGTAGTAATTATAGAGATATAAAGTATGAATGATAGTATTCTAGAAAAGTTGGTTGCATCAGGAACTTTCTTTTGCTTGTGACGATTACATGAAATTTAGTCTCATGTGTCTTTTATTTGTAGAATGTATACAGGTGCCACAATGGACAACTTATCATGAGAATCTTTTATTTGAAATAGATTGGTCCTTTTAATATATAATCCCTTATCAATCATTTGTTTCTTTGTGTGAAAGAATATCTTTTTGATATATTTTTTTCATTTTCATTTTTATTGACGAAGAGAAAATTACATCTCACCTGTTATTATGAATGTAGGTTTTAACTCTGCTTTGATGTTATACTATTGAATAGTTGGATGTATTTATTTAAGAACTAATTGTGAATTACAATTTTAATATTTGATTCTTTTGCGAACTACACCCTTGATTTTTTTTTTCTTCGAATTACAGCCTCCAAAGTAGCCGTTTGACTAGTATTCAAGCGAAGTCATTGGTTCCATACAATTTTAACCGTTGACAACACCTTTTTACCTTTTACTTGTATCATTCCGAAATTTCAAAAATACATTATTATTATTTATTGGAGTTAATTAAATAATGAGGTTAAGTAATTTTTTTATCTTGGGATAATAATTAAGTATTTTGGGCTTAAATCTATAGGCCTCATTATAATTATCCTATTAAGAGGTTAACCCTAACCCTAATTATTACAAATATAAATATGCTCCCTTGTTAACCCTAATTTTCCTTTTCAATCTTATTTATAAACAAGAAAAATTATCATCACATCTTTTCTCTTTCCTTCGTTTGGATTAATCCGTTTAATCATTTAGCAATATCTACACCTTATTCATGTTTTTCCAATAATATCATAAAATTCAGATTGAATTTAGTGAGTATACGGCTACCGCATGCTAACTTCCTGTTTTTCTTTCACGCCACATACCCAGGAAGGTAAATTTTTTTTCCCTTTTTTTTGGTTTATTTTTTTTTATTGTTATCATTATTATTCGGAACTTTTCCCTCAATATTGTAAATTCCACAAGTATCTCCCACTTTGCATGAAATGAAAAGGTATTTCCCAATATACCGTCCACGTGGAAATTTTTTTTTTAAATATTTTCAGACAAAACCGCCAAATAAGATGGCGGTTTTAGGTGAATAGTAAACCGCACCATAAAGTAGCGATTTGGTCAGGGTAAACCGCCATTTCATGTGGCAGTTTTCTCTG
Source organism: Amaranthus tricolor (assembly GCF_026212465.1). Taxonomy (NCBI): domain Eukaryota; kingdom Viridiplantae; phylum Streptophyta; class Magnoliopsida; order Caryophyllales; family Amaranthaceae; genus Amaranthus; species Amaranthus tricolor. Next base: position 8,848,515 of record NC_080052.1, on the reverse strand, counting down.
GGTGAACCGTCGCCTCATGTGGCGGTTTGCTCTGTACCCTTGTAACTTTTTATTTTATTATTTCAATTCCCATAAATAGTTTAATATCATCTATTCCATAATAATCAACTACGAACCAAATTGATTTGAAAACATTAATTATGAAAATAATGCGAAGATATATTACAATCATGGAAAGTGATACAAGAAATTCAAGCCATATAAATTGATACAAAGTTTATTAAACTACAATCCCCGACCCCTTTTGTTGTGCGCACCGGTGGATGAGGATGGTGTATACTCGTCAACCTCTGCAATGACATTAAGAGTAGGAGCTCGTCTTTGACCAGCACGCTGATATGTAATGATCGTATGCAGAGGCGATGTATATGGAGGAATGGTCATGAAAGCTGGAGGAACGAATGGCGACATAGCACCGGATGTCGATGGGGATCTGGAAAACTGACCTCGAGTAAATGAATGCTCGCGACCTCTTGTGGACCGACTACTTGATCCTCCGGAAGAGCTACTTCGGTGGGCCGAACTCCGTGGATAAGGAGTGTGGAATGTATCATCAACCTCACCAATGATGGGTGGAGTCGAAATGAGGTACTCATACCCCGTCTGACTCAATGCATCGGTCAATGACGCGTTAATGGAGCCAAGGGTCTGAGAACATAGCCGATACCCCACATCAACTAGAGATGTAGTGGCCCCGTGAATCATGTCATTGCATTGAATGAGGACCGATCGGATGCGCTCAGCCTGTATGTTATCATTATATTGTTAAAAGAATCACATAAAAGTATTACTATATGTTATGAGTGTTAAAAGAAGACGTACCGGTAACGTAGATGTCGGATGGTAATGTGATCATGGTTGTGCAAATGTGGTGTTCGTGAGGCGTAGTATGGAGATACGCCTGTACCAATTCATGTACGCACCAGAGCTTTGATCAGTGTAGTTATCTCCTTGAACCAATCGAGATGCTCGGTCATTCCACACATCTACGTGCGATCTATGTCGTATGACGTAGTTCTTGTCCCCAATCCTTCTATCAATCGCAGGTAGTTGAGGTTGGGTGTCACAGGCATGCGGAATTACCCGCTCCAAACCGAATTGACGCATGACACGATCTGGGAGATGTAGCTCGACGATGTCAAAGCAAATAAGTGGACAACGCGATCTCCAAATCTCGTGGCCCGATGTACATATGTGTGGCAAAGCGTCCATCTTAGCCGTTGTATAAGGCTGCATATCATCTGTAATAGAAATCAATATACTCAGTAATATATACATTTTATTGATAACTAATACAAATAATAAATGTTAATAAACTGCTCGTCCCGTTGTCGATCAAGTGCGTCTTTGTAGTAGACTAGACTATGTGGGAAGTGGGACCTCAAAAGATATACGCGAAACTAGTTGCGAACAAACGAACATTGTTTAATATTTCCATGTATCATAAAATAGTGAAATTTGAATTTGAATAGTGAATTGATTGTTGCTACCTTACTGCTAAAGGATCCCTCCCACGACGATGCTGTGAACCTAAGACCGGTTCAAAATCTTCAGCGTCATCGTTCTAATCATGTTGCCCAGCGGGTCGAATCGTCCGAATTATAGGCCTCCCTATATGAATATGCTCCCACGACCATATCTGTAACAACAATAAGCAACCTTCAATGTCCTTGGCACCCTTACGAGATGCTCGACATAAATTACGATACAAATACACAAAGGGTAGCACTTCCCCAACTATACTCATCTACCCGCTCTAAGTATCCTAGCAAAGGGAGATATATCAACTGGACCGAGTCACAGATCTTGTCTGGAAATAAGATGCATCCAAACAGGTACAAAATGTACGTGCGCGTATGCCTCTCGACTGTAACATCATTCGCGTCGTCCTCTAGCACGCTGAAATGCTCTCTGAGCCAAGTCAACTTCAACGAGGATCCAGTGATGATCTTCGGCTCTGTAGGGTCTTGAGGGTTTTCTGGCCAAACCCCTAATAGTTCAGGAACTAAGGCTGGCCAATGTCCCTCTCCATGACTAATCGCTGCCTGTCCTTCAATGGGCAGTCCCAGTATAACTGCCACATCTTGCAACGTGATTGTTCCCTTGCCAACCGTGAGGTGGAATGTATGAGTCTCTGGCCTCCACCTCTCCACTAATGCAGTGATAAGAGCTCGATCGAGCTCTAAACCCCCGCCTAACAACCTATCAATGTAACTAAAACCAGCTAATTCCACTACCTCTACAACTCTGTCATCCACCTGCCAATGTAACGTACTCGCCTAGTAGTTCTGACGAGTAACCAACTGGTTAGTGGAGCCCTTCCACGCAGCTAAGGTTCTGTGGGTCACCTGAAGTGTAAGTACTGATGGATCAACTAGGCCCGGCATCGCCATTATTGCTGTTACATACATAGAATATTATCAGACTCAACATGATGACAAACTAGTGTGCAAGTTAAAAAAACATACTTTGTTGACCTTTGACAAATCGTACGAGGACATGTTTTCTTATTATGACCACTAAATCTACAAATGCTACATGTGTTACGAGGATGCGTCACCGGTGCATCCATTTCGTTCCTCATGAGAGTTGATCGCGGACGACCCTTTCCACGCTTAGTTGAGGGATCTGGAACAACTGTAGGTCCATTCCAAGGATCACAGGTGAACATGTCTGGAACAAGCATAAAGGTCTTCTTATATGTTGATAGGTATTCTGTAGTGCGAAACGAAGGGTCCACAAAAGCATCATACGAAATGTTATGAGCTCGACGTACTGCAAGAACATGTGAGCATGGTAACTCGAACATGGTTGGTTTTTGACAAGAGCATGATGTTGCTGTGAGGTCAACCATGTAACATTTTCCACCTTTTCCTGCAATCTTGTTGCCACGACCAGTAGTGACCTCAAATATCCCACGTACTGTGTCATATATCCTAACATCATGAAAGCGTACTTTTTCAACATTCTTATCAATCGTATTAGTTGGTTTCTTGGCATGCACATGTCCATTCTCTAATCCCTTTCTTCCTAAATCCCTATTTTTTGCAAAGTATTCGTTAATCCGGTATAATGTAATCCTAATCATTGAAGTGATTGAGAGACACCTGGCCCCCTTCATTACGTCATTGAACGCTTCAGACATGTTTGTAGTTTTCAATCCATATCGATGACCACCATCATGAATCAAAGTCCATTGGCGCTCAGGAATAGAATCATCCACTAAGTACTTATATGCGTCCTCATCATACTCTTTAAGGCGATTCATATAGAAATTATATTTCCGAATCTTTGTCTGTTCAAAAGCTTTTCCGAATAAGTTTTTAACTGCTATGTTCTTGAACTTCTTATGCACGTTCGAAGCTA
>NC_080052.1:8751434-8836434 GCF_026212465.1 Amaranthus tricolor | reverse complement strand
AATTTCACAATGTTATTAGAAGCGTCAGGTGAGATGCTTCCTGAGGAAAATGAACTTCCAAAGTCGACATATTATGCCAAAAAGCTCATGTGTCCTTTCGGCTTAGAGTACCAGAAGATTCATGCGTGTCCGAATGATTGTGTGTTGTATCAGAATGAAAACGAGAACTTAGAAGAGTGTCCTAGGTGTGGGTTATCGCGCTACAAGCGTAAAGGGGCTCGGGATGCTAAAGGGTCCCCGGCTAAGGTATTGTGGTATCTTCCAATAATACCTAGATTCAAGCGCTTGTTTTCTATAAAGAAAGATTCGTTAAATTTGAGGTGGCATTCAGATAGGGTGAAGAAAGGTCACCTTCTCACACATCCATCTGATTCTCCGGAGTGGAAGAGTATTGATATGTTGCATAAGACTTTTGGGGATGAGGTTCGTAATTTAAGGCTCGGACTGTGTACGGATGGAATGAACCCATTCGGCAATCTTAGTTCTCAACATAGTACTTGGCCGGTACTTTCACTAGTGGAAAAAACATCATTTGCTGCGGTTTTTTTTGCCTTTATTTGCTGCGGTTTTGGCCCCCAGCAATTGTGATAGCAGCAAATGTCGTACTTTAATTGCTGCGGTTAAAAACCGCAGCAAATATGAGCCTTGTTTGCTGCAGTCATGGGCATAAACCGCAGCAAATAAAGAGTGTTATTTGCTGCGGTCATGGTTGAAAACCGCAGCAAATAACACTCTTTATTTGCTGCGGTCATGTTCAAAACCGCAGCAACTACCTCTTTTTTTTTTTTTTCTTTTTCTGTTTTATCTTTATAATAATGCAATAATAATACAATGTAATAACAGTGATTAATCCAATGATAATCACATTAATCAACATTATAATAATGCAATAGTAATAATAAACTCTCGCTCGTATATATAATATAATATTACGTACATATATATATATATATATATATATATATATATATATATATATATATATATATATATATATATATATACATTAAAGTATAAAAAATAATATACTATAATTACAATTTATCAAGGACAAATATTAGCAAGATGCACGACAATCTTGTCTTTTAATTCGCGCATCTCTTCACTTCTCAAAGGGCATGTTTCCCTAGGAATGTCGTTTAAAACCTATATATAATATTAAAATAAAAGATATTAACATTAGATTATATACCAATAATATATTTAATTAAGAACGTAACAAATACTTACGACATCTATATTTTCGACTCCAAAGTCCTTCACGGAATTTATAATATCGTCCATAAACTTCAGCGCGTAGTAGCCGCAGTCAACGGAAGAAGAAGGTTGTTGAAAGCACTAAGAGAAAATAGATATTAGTGTCAAAAACGGTTAAAAACGCATAAAATCGCAACTTAACACGTAAATTCTAGAATATGACTATGATTTTAAATTCTAACAACTTCTACACAATAATATATACCAAATAGTGTTGTGTGCCAAGTTTCGTGCAAAACAAACAAAGTTTAAGCTACTTTACGCGCAAAATTGACAAAAACGCTTAAAAACCCTTAAACTTAACACCTAATTTCTAGCATATGACTATTATTTTCAATTCTAACCATTTCCACACAATAATATATGCCAAATAGTGTTGTGTGCCAAGTTTCGTGCATAACAAACCATGTTTGACCTACTTTACGCGCGAAATTGACAAAAACGCTTAAAAATCCTTAAAATCGCAACTTAACTTCTAATTTCTAGCATATGACTATTATTTTAAATTCTAACCATTTAAACACAATAATATATGCCAAATAGTGTTGTGTGCCAAGTTTCGTGCATAACAAACCATGTTTGACCTACTTTACGCGCGAAATTGACACAGCAGCAAACTAGTGACCAGACCACCTTGCACGACACGTGGAGACCAAACCTATGCATCCAGGACCTAGGCTAAAGTGGAAATGGAATCTTGGTACTTGGATCTAGCTATCAAGGTCCTAAAACCATTCTAACAATCCCCGTGGACTCCTAGAAGCTGAGCTGAAGGAGGGCTGCTCGACAGTTTGCTAGATCAGAATTTTGTTTAAGTGTTTGTGGTTGTTTCGTGTTCTTTTCATGATCATTTGTAGTTTTTGACTGTGTCATTAATCAAAGATTATGCACAACATTAATCCTTGCATAACCAAGGCCTTAATCAGCCCCGGTTTCGCATCAAAACCAAGTTTGAGTACTTTACGCGCGAAATTGACAAAAACATTTAAAAACCCTTAAAATCGCAACTTAACTTCTAATTTCTAGCATATGACTATTATTTTCAATTCTAACCATTTCAACACAATAATATATGCCAAATAGTGTTGTGTGCCAAGTTTCGTGCATAACAAACCATGTTTGACCTACTTTACGCGCAAAATTGACAAAAACGCTTAAAAACACTTAAAATCGCAACTTAACTTCTAATTTCTAGCATATGACTATTATATTCAATTCTAACCATTTCAACACAATAATATATGCCAAATAGTGTTGTGTGCCAAGTTTCGTGCATAACAAACCATGTTTGACCTACGTTACGCGCGAAATTGACAAAAACGCTTAAAAACCCTTAAAATCGAATTTGTGTACCTTTCTTGCTATCCATTTTGGAAATGTGGCTCTAGATGTAGATCCCATTTGTCCACGCACTCTTTTCATTGCGCTGAAACGCATGGGAAAAGTAATACTATATATATATATATATATATATATATATATATATATATATATATATATATATATATATATATATATATATATATATATATATATATATATATATATATATATATATATATATATATATATATATATATAACACTTAATTAAATCAAATTGGTAAAATAATTAATATTACGTACGTATTCATCAACGATTTGAATCTTGTGTTGCGAGGTGGGCTTTGAGGTTTTTGTAATGAGTCGAAGACGTGCACAGTGTTTGTTAAAGGACAAATGATCAAAAGTATCCAATGCAAACTACAAACACAAATTTAAAATCAACAAATTAGAGATTAGGTGACTTAAAAAATCAAAAGATAAGTTCAATTTCAATAATAAAACTTACTCTTCCCAATATGGAGCCAGAATGAATGTGTGTTTAGATGCAAGGGAGTTAGTCAAAACAGTCTCAATGTATGCTCTGACCTGATCTGGATCATTTCTACATTTACTACCCGAAATCGACTCCGGACAAAACCATCCAATTTTTATTGGAGGTTCGCAAGAATTTAGCTCCTCGTAAGCCGCACTAAACTCACAAATAAGAGAATTTTGTTAGTAATTCGATCATTAAAACAATTAAACGAACAACAATGCCTAACTTGTAAGATAATGAACATCACCTCATGTAGACATGGAAAAGAGCTACGTTCAGCATCTCTCCTCTCAAAAATTGCCCGATGTCACTAGGACCAATAATCACAAACGGGCTCTCTATAAAGCTGTATTGCTCCTTCAGCAGGGGCAAAATGATTGGGTCCTCCTCACTTATGCGAGATGCACAATAATGCAGCCATTTGCAATCTTGAAAGAGATCTTTTAACTCCTCATCAGTCAAAATTGGAGTGCTTAGCATCGACTTTGACCCAGTCGACACCTTTGTTGAGGAACCGACCTCTCTCCAAGATCTCTTTGGACTCTTTTGCTATTTCAATTTATACAATTAAATTAGTGTGAGCATGCAATTAAAAAAATAAAAATAAATAAGGTACAAATGATTCTTACCATGTTAGTGAATCGGACCCAAGCATATGGCCATGTGACGAAACTACCTAGGGCGTCTGATAGTTTCTCAAGGCTCCATGCTGGCATTGGAATTGGGAGTGAGAAATCTTCAAACCCCTTTACAATAGTCTCCACGGCCACACTGATGTGGCCACTTGTAACAGGCATTGAATGCACTGTTTGGCCCTCTTTATTTGGCTGGGCCACACCATATGCAACCTCAGTTAAGTCGCCATACTAGCAACACCTAACTGAGGCAGCAAAAGAGAACAAGGAGTCGCCTCCTGAAAAGTGTGTCGTTTAGTATAATAAGCATCATAATAAAATATTAATTACGCGTTGCAATTTAAATTAATAAGTGCTTATATATTTAAAAACTATGTACCTGTAGCATTGGCTCCGGAGTTGGCTCCGGATTTTGAGAAACAAAGTTTATGTTCTCCGGTGTGGTGTTTTCCCCTTCAGGGGTATTAATAATGAGCTGGGGTGCTACGGGGGTAATGGGCTCGGGTGTTGGCTCGACCAAAGCGTTAGAATCCCCATGTTGACTTTCCTGATCCTTGACAATCAGGTTTGCCAAGTCCACAATGGGTACTCCCATCTTCTGCAACACGGCGGCCAGCTTGGCGAGAACGTCCTTCGCAATCTCCGCTCGGAGGGTTGCTGCTTCTTCCCGCAGTGCCGTTCGGGATTGAGTAGCAACACACTCTTTGCCGAATGCCTTTTGTAACCCCACGCGGACGCCTCCTTTTCCGACTACCCGCCCACTGTGGTATTTCCCTAAGACCATATGCAATGCGTCAACATTGCCTCTTGGGGTGAACTCCCCCGTAGCTTCTTTTTCCTTCCAGCCCATCTGTTCAAATAAAAAGTGACATATATAGCAATTAGTATAAGTACATCAAAGCCAAAGAATACAAAACAAATGAAGAATATACTTAATAATTTCAAAACTCACCACAGCATCAGCAACCTTCTTCGTTCCCATATCATTAATGGTAAATTTACCACTTACATCTCGGGAATGAATCCCGCAATACCAATCACGCACCCGATCTCCAACAAGATTCACGGATGCGGAGGTAGTCGTAGATGAGGGCGTGGATGAACTTTGATTGGGGTATAAACCCGCATCCACCCACTCTTTTCGGACCTCATCGTACGTTTTCTGGCCTAAGCGATGGTAAAACTTCTTTTTGCTTGCAGAATCAGAAGCTTTACCATGCTTTTCCTAATTAATCAATAGAAATCGAATGTCATGTATTAGTTTAATGACTGAATCAAAAGAAGTAAATTCAAATTGGTAAACTATAATATAATATGAAATACTTACAACTTCTATGGGAGTTGTTCTTTTGGCAACAAAGGCCTCCCAATCCCTCTTCGTTATGTGACCCCATATTTCGTAGGGCATCTTCGAAGGTGCTTGCTCTCCACCTTCGTTTCCCGTTTTGACCTTTTTGGTCGTACGGGCACGGCTCTTCGTAATCCAGCCAGTTACTAGCATGGATTTGAAATCTCTGAATCTTTCAGCAATAGCTGAAAGAAACACAATCTTTCAGCAACAGCTAATACACAAAAACCGCAGCAAATAATGAGCAGCAAATACATTTTTTTCCACTAGTGTTTTAGTGATCTATAATTTGCCACCTTGGTTGTGTATGAAGCGTAAGTACATTATGCTTTCGCTTCTTATCTCGGGTCCTAAACAACCTGGCAATGACATAGATGTATATCTTGCACCTCTCGTTGAGGATTTGAGAAAGATGTGGGATGAAGGCGTTTCAGTGTTTGATGCATATGCTAATGAGGAGTTCACCTTGCGTGCAATGCTTTTATGCACCGTTAATAATTTTCCGGCATATGGCAACTTATCGGGTTATAAGAACAAAGGGAAGAAAGCATGCCCAATACGATGACATGGAATCCACGTGGATTCCTAAGTGCAAACACGTATTTATGCACCATCAAAAGTTCCTCCCACGAGACCACCAATATCGTAAGAAGAAGAAGAAGTTGTTCAACGGGGAGGTTGAGGACCGTGTAGCTCGTCGACCGTTGACCGGTTATGAGGTTTATGAACAGGTTAAGGGAGTTGAGACTGTATTTGGTAAACGGTTACAAGGGGGTGAAGACCGATTATGGAAAAAAGAATCAATCTTTTGGAAGCTTCTATATTAGAGAGATCTACAAGTTAGGCATTGTCTTGACGTTATGCATATAGAGAAAAATGTATGCGATGCCATACTCGGGACTCTCATGAACATTCCGGGTAAGACAAAGGATGTTAGGGCCGTGCGAGATTGGTTTGAATGTAAGGGTCTTCGTCCGGAGTTGTGGGCACATGTTAAGGTAAGTAAGAAAAGAAATAGAGCTGATGAAGTTGGTGGCAGTAAGAAGAAGATGATTAATGACAAAGTTTATTTGCCTCCAGCTTGCTACACATTGTCCAAAGCAGAGAAGCGGACATTTTGTGAGTGTTTGTATGGCATTAAGGTTCCGTCTGGATACTCATCCAACATGAAGAGATTTGTGAGCCTAAATGGTGAGCTGAAGTTGGAAAGCATGAAATCTCACGTTTGCCATGTAATGATGCAAGTGTTCTTACCAATTGCAATCCGTGGAATACTACCAAAACATGTGAGATATGCTATTACCGAGCTATGTTCGTTCTTTAACACAATTTGTAGTAAAGTTCTTGATCCCTTCAAACTTGATGCACTTCAACTCGACGTGATTGTAACTTTATGCAAGTTTGAGATGTATTTTCCACCTTCTTTCTTTGACATAATGGTTCATCTTATTGTCCATCTCGTTCGTGAGATCAAGCTTTTGGGTCTAATTTTTTTAAGGTGGTGTTATCCTTTTGAAAGACACATGGGTGTTTTACAAAACAAAGTGAGGAATCCAGCACAACCCGAGGGGAGTATGATTCAAGGCACTGTGAGTGATGAGATTAGTAACTTTATAGCCGAGTATTTGGCCATGGCAAAACCTATTAGGCTTCCCACCTCTAGACATGAAGGAAGGCTTGAGGGAAAAGGAACAATTGGCTCCGAATCGATCACACCTCCTCGAGATAGCCTTCTACAAGCACACTTGTATGTGTTGCATCATATTCCGGAAGTTCATTCTTTTTTGAGTAAGCATTTTGATATATTACGCGCAGAACATCCTTCTAAAGAGGATAGGGCATTGATTCAGTTGCATAACAAGACGTTTATTAATTGGTTTCATAGTCGAGTAATATGCGAAGAACTCAAGGGTGTATTCGAAATTGTTAAGTGGTTAGCTTTTGGTCCGCGTGATGATGTCAACAAATATGAGGGTTACAATGTCAATAGCTTCACATTTTGGACTGAGGGTCAAGACAAGAAGTCATCTTGTCTACAGAATAGTGGGGTTTCTATTTTGGCGTCATCTACATTTTACGCGAGTGCGAAGGATCAAGCGCCGGTTGATGCTAAATTTGTATACTACGGGCGGGTACATGAAATATGGGAGCTTGAGTACTCTAATTTCAATATTGGTCTTTTCAAATGTAAGTGGGTAGATAATAATCGATGATGCATAAAAAATGACGACCCTTGTGGATTGACTCTGGTAGACTTAGCTCGTTTGCGTGATAGTGAGGAGTCATTCATACTAGCCACACAAGCCAAGCAAGTATTCTACATTGTAGTCTCGTCTGATAAAAAATGGTTTATTGTTGTACTGGGAAAAAGAAGCATCCTTGGTATAGGTGATGTTGAGGATGAGGAAGAATATGAAGCTTTTGAAGACTCCCCTCCCTTTATCAATCCAAAATCATTGGATCAAGATGATGTAGATGTTGGTTATTTGCGTGTAGATCACACGAAAGGAATATATTTGAATTAAGTGATTCACAAGGTATGAATTTAAAGATTTTTAAAGTTTTTTTTGGCACTTTCGCGCATAAAGTAGCTCAAACTTGGTTTGTTTTGCATGAAACTTTGCACAGAACACTATTTGTTATATATTATTGTGTTTAACGTATTAGAATTGTAAATCATAGTCATATTCTTAATATTACTTAGCTTATGTTCTAATATATTTCTATTCATACTCTTTCAGGTACTGATATACAATGCATCTATTCAGAGACGAAATTGTCCCCGAGATTGAGACCTCGGATAATGAGCATCGTAGTTACGATAGTGAAGAGGACCAAATTGTGAGATACGAGCGTATGGCTGAAGACGCTCCACCAATTGACAATGATTTTGAGATTGAAGACGCCCCACCAATAGATGCTCCCACTACCAGTAAGAAAAGAAAAGGGCGAGGTCAAGTCACAGAACCCATGCATTTGGAATACAATGCACTGGGTCAACCCTGCAAAAAATGGCGTAGGCAATATGGAAGACAAGTGGGCCTATGTATCCGCAAGATTTCCATATTGCACGCATGGAACGAGGTTCTAGAGGGTTTGAAGAACTCTCTATGGAATGATACTGTGGTAAGCAATTTTATTATTTTTACTCATTTAGTTTCATTTTAAAATTAATTTAATTAACAGTAATAAATATAATTTTTTTTGTAGAATATTTTCCATATCGAGAGCGATGAGGACAAGAAGAATGTGTTTCTTTCAGCTGTTGCTGAAAGATTCAGAGATTTCAAATCCAAGCTAGTAACTGGCTGGATTACGAAGAGGCGTGCCCGTACGACAAAAAAGGTCAAAACGGGAAACGAAAGTGGAGAGCAAGCACCTTTGAAGATGCCCTACGAAATATGGGGTCACATATCGAAGAGGGATGGGGAGGCCTTTGGTTCCAAAAGAACAACTCCCACAAAAGTTGTAAGTATTTCATATTATATTATAGTTTTTGATTTGAATTTAATTTTTTTGATTCAGTCATTAAACTAATACATGACATTCGATTTCTATTGATTAATTAGGAAAAGCGTGGTAAAGCTTCTGATTCTGCAAGCAAAAGGAAGTTTTATCATCGCTTGGGCAAAAAACGTACGATGAGGTTCGAAAAGAGTGGGTGGATGCGGGTTTATACCCTAATCAAAGTTCATCCACACCCTCATCTACGACTACCTCCGCATCCGTGAATACTCCTACTGGAGATCGGGTGCGTGATTGGTATTGCGAGCTTCATTCCCGAGATGCAAGTGGTAAATTTACCATTAATGATCCGAGAACGAAGAAGGTTGCTGATGCTGTGGTGAGTTTTGAAATTATTAAGTATATTCTTAATTTGTTTTTTTTTTCTTTTGGCTTTGATTTATTTATACTAATTGCTATATATGTCAACTTTTATTTGAACAAATAGTCTGGAAGGAAAAAGAAGCTACGGGGGAGTTCATCCCAAGAGGCAATGTTGACGCATTGCATATGGTCTTAGGGAAATACCACAGTGGGCGGGTAATTAGAAAAGGAGGCGTCCGCGTGGGGTTACAGAAGGCATTCGGCAAAGAGTGTGTTACTCAATCCCGAAAGACGCTGCGGGATGAAGTAGCAACCCTCCGAGCAGAGATTACGAACGACGTTCTCGCCAAACTGGCCGTTGTGTTGAAGAAGATGGGAGCACCCATTGTTGACTTGGCAAACCTGATTGTCGAGGATCAGGAAAGTCAACATGGGGATCCTAATGCTTTGGTCGAGCCAACACCCGAGCCCATTACCCTCGTAGCACTCTAGCCCATTACTACCCCTGAAGGGGAAAACCCTACACCGAAGATCATAAACTCTGTTGCTCAAAATCCGGAGCCAGTGCTACAGGTACATAGTTTTTAAATATATAAGCACTTATTAATTTAAATTGCAACGCGTTTTAATATTTTATTATGATGCTTATTATACTAAACGACACAATTTTAAGGAGGCGACTCCTTGTTCTCTTTTGCTACCTCAGTTAGGTGTTGCTAGTGATGGCGACTTAACTGAGGTTGCATATGGTGTGGCCCAGCCAACCAAAGAGGGCCAAACAGTGCATTCGATGCCTGTTACAAGTGGCCACATCAATGTGACCGTGGAAACTATTGTAAAGGGGTTTGAAGATTTCTCACTCCCGGTTCCAATGCCAGCATGGAGTCTTGAGAAACTATCAGACGCCCTAGGTAGTTTCGTCACATGGCCATATGCTTGGGTCTGATTCACTAACATGGTAAGAATCATTTGTACCTTATGTATTTCTATTTTTTTAATTGCATGCTTACACTAATTTAATTGTATAAATTGAAATAGCAAAAGAGTCCAAAGGGATCTTGGAGAGAGATCGGTTCCTCAGCAAAGGTGTCAACTGGGTCAAAGTCGATGCCAAGCACTCCAATTTTGACTGATGCGGAGCTAAAAGATCTCTCTCAAGATTGCAAATGGCTGCACACTTGTGCATCTCGCCTGCGTGAGGAGGACCAAATCATTCTATACCTGTAGAAGGACCAATACTGCTTTTTAGAGAGCCCGTTTGTAATTATTGGTCCTAGTGACATTGGGCAATTTTTGAGAGGAGAGATGCTGAACGTAGCTCTTTTCCATGTCTACATGAGGTGATGCTCATTATCTTACAAGTTAGGGATTGTTGTTTAATTGTTTTAATAACCGAATTACTAACAAATTTTTCTTATTCGTGAGTTTAGTGCGGCTTACGAGGAGCTAAATTCTTGCGAACCTTCAATAAAAATTGGATGGTTTTGTCATGATCCAGATGACGTCAAAGCATACATTGAGACTGCTTTGACTAATTCCCTTGCATCTAGACACACGTTCATTCTGGCTCCATATACGGAAGAGTAAGTTTTATTTTTGAAATTGAACTTATCTTTTGATTTTTAAAGTCACCTAATCTCTAATTTGTTGATTTTAAATTTGCGTTTGTAGTTTGCATTGGATACTTTTGGTCATATGTCCTTTAACGAACACTGTGCACGTCTTCGACTCATTACAAAAATTTCAAAGCCCGCCTCGCAATACAAAATTCAAAGCGTTGTTGAATGCGTACGTAATATTAATTATTTTACCAATTTGATTTAATTAATGCGTTTTTGGCACTTTTGCGCATAAAGTAGCTCAAACTTGGTTTGATTTGCACGAAACCTGGCACACAAAATTATTTGGTATATATTATTGTGTTGAAGTGGTTAGAATTGAAAATCATTGTCGTATGCTAGAAATTACGTGTTAAGTTGCGTTTTTATGCGTTTTTAAGCATTTTTGGCACTTTTGCGCATAAAGTAGCTCAAACTTTGTTTGATTTGCACGAAACTTGGCACACAACATTATTTGGAATATATTATTGTGTTGAAGTGGTTAGAGTTGAAAATCATTGTCGTCTGCTAGAAATTACGTGTTAAGTTGCGATTTTATGCTTTTATTAAGCGTTTTTGGCTCTTTTGCGCATAAAGTAGCTCAAACTTGGTTTGATTTAAACGAAACTTGGCACACAACATTATTTGGTATATATTATTGTGTTCAAGTGGTTAGAATTGAAAATCATAGTCATATGCTAGAAATTACGTATTAAGTTGCGATTTTATGCGTTTTTAAGCGTTTTTGGCACTTTTGCGTATAAAGTAGCTCAAACTTGGTTTTTTTTGCACGAAACTTGGCACACAACACTATTTTGTATATATTATTGTGTTGAAGTGGTTAGAATTGAAAATCATAGTCATATACTAGAAATTACGTGTTAAGTTGCGATTTTAAGGGTTTTTGAGCGTTTTTGGCACTTTTGCGTATAAAGTGAGAATTCTTATTAATCACAAAATTGAATCCATATACATGAGAGACAACCTCTATTTATAGGTTTCTAGCTAGCTAACGGCTATAAACATCACGTGCTATACAATATGCCTCTTGAAACAAAAATTAAAAACCAAAACACTTAGCTTGGGCACTGATCAGCACTGATCAGTGACTGGCCCACCTTGCACTCGTATCCTAGTGAGTTGTGTGCATCACATTCATGGTACTTGGGCTTTGATGGCTTGGTCCTTGTATGGAGATCACGTTTCCATGGTTTTTTGGCTCCAGGTATCCTTGGTTAAGGCTCAACCACGCGGCAAGGTAGGCTGGTCAGCGGGTAGGCTGTTGTCCTTAACTGCCCTCTTTTGTTGTTTCTTGGTTTTGTATTGTTAATTAGCTCAAACTTGGTTTGATTTGCACGAAACTTGGAAAAAAATATAATTTGGTAAATATTATTGTGTTGAAGTGGTTAGAATTGAAAATCATTGTCGTATGCTAGAAATTACGTCTTAAATTGCGATTTTATGCGTTTATTAAGCGTTTTTGGCACTTTTGCGCATAAAGTACCTCAAAGTTTGTTTGATTTGCACGAAACTTGACACACAACATTATTTAGTAAATATTATTGTTTTGAATTGGTTAGAATTGAAAATCATAGTCATATGCTAGAAATTACGTGTTAAGTTGCAATTTTATGCGTTTTTAAGCGTTTTTGGCACTTTTGGGCATAAAGTAGCTCAAACTTGGTTTGTTTTGCACGAAACTTGGCACACAACATTATTTGGTATATATTATTGTGTTGAAGTGGTTAGAATTGAAAATCATTATCGTATGCTAGAAATTATGTGTTAAGTTGCAATTTTAAGGGTTTTTTTTAGCGTTTTTGGCACTTTTGCGCATTAAGTAGCTCAAACTTGGTTTGTTTTGCACGAAACTTGGCACACAACACTAATTGGTATATATTATTGTTTTGTCACTAACATCTATTTTCTCTTAGTGTTTTCAACAACCTTCTAGTTCTGTTGATTGCGGCTACTACACGCTGAAGTACATGGACGATATTATAAAATCAGTGAAGGATTTTGGAGTCGAAAATATAGATGCCGTAAGTATTTTTTACATTCTTAAATTATTATTATTGGTAAAATCTAATGTTTATTAATCTTTTAATTTTATACTATATTATAGGTTTTATACGACATTCCGAGGGAAACACGCCCTCTCAGAAGTGGAGAGATGCGCGAATTAAAAGACAAGATTGCCGCGTATCTTGCTAATTTTTGTCCTTGATAAATTGTAATTAGTATAGATTTTTTAGGACTTTAATGTATATTATATATATATGTACGTACATAATATTATATTATATATACGATCGAGAGTTTATTATTACAAAGAGATTATTGGTGATTATTTGTGATTATCATTGGATTATTACTAGATTAATCATTGTTGGCATGGTATGAAAAAGGACGTTGCTAACTTTGTTGCCAAATGCCTGACCTGCCAGAAGGTTAAGATAGATCATCGGCGACCTCAAGGTTTGCTTCACCAGTTGCCGATAATCGAGTAGAAGTGGGAATTGATATCTATGGATTTGTGTGTGGACTACCAAGGACTACGAAGGGAAACAATATGATTTGGGTCATAGTTGATCGACTGACCCAATTGGCACATTTCATTCCGATGAAGGATATCTGTAGAAATACTAATGGATGATCGAATGCAACAAGAGGGGGGGGTGAATTGTTGTGTAGTAGGTTTAAGATTTTTGCCTCTAATTTTTGCGGAATTATATTAAGTAAAGGACAAAACTTAAACTTAAAAACGAAAAGAAAAATAATAAAGGAGACAAAGATTTTACGTGGAAACCTTCTTGGCCTAATAAGAAGGAAAAACCACGACCCCCCGGGATTTCAAAATTCTCACTATGTTAAGGCAATCAATTACAATTACACATAACAATGTTTTGCTTCACTTGAAGCTTCTCAATTCTCTAAACGCTTTACTCAAAGCTTCTCTACTTAGGCCTACTTCTCTTCTCTTCTCTTTCTCTCCTTCTCTTTCTCTTCTCACGTTTCTATTCTCTATTCCCTTAGACTTCCCATAAGTCTAATTACAACAAAACACTCAATTACCCTTTACAAGGCCAATTCTCATAAAGATCAAAATGAAATTGTTGCTCAAGAAAAATATTATGAATTAATTGGCATTAAAAAAACTTTGAATATTTTTCTCAATTAATTCTCCCTTTGATGGACACTCTCCATACATTTTTTCTGAACCGTAATTTCCCTCTTTTATAAGGGGAACAGCAGACAGTGCACTCAGCTCACGTTCTCCATGAGGTGCATTCATCCCATGACTTCCATAACATACTTGCTCCCAAAGAAAATGGAAAGTTAGTTAAAGGTAGGAGTGGAATGTAACTGCTGTACACATGCACGGTTAAAACATCATGGGTTAAGGAAGATCCTAAATTATAGGAGACCAATTCAAAGTAGAGAACAAGTCTCTTGAACATCCGAGTTTATAGGAGATAAACAAGGAATTGATCTTCTCCATGTTTTTAGGCGAATTAAAATCATTTTGCCAATTAATAAATAAACTTAATTAAGCAACTAATTAAATTTTAACCTTTTACATTAACTAAAAAGTGAAATCATAATATTCGTAATTTCCAGTTAATATCTTCTTCAGACCTGCATCGTGAGGAACAGCGTACTGTCTCCATCTACAACTTTCGTCAGAACTTCAACTCTAGGAACAGTAAACTGTCTTCCAGAGCAATTTTCCAACTTCTTGGATATTTGAGACACATACATCTTCCACGAATCAAGTCATAGGCTTCATCAACGATTCACATTAAATCGGATATATACCTACAAAACAATCTCTAATAATATGTTTGTTTATTTAAAAGTAAAGTCATCATCAAAACCTTAAGAGGCCAACAAATTCCCCCTTTTTGATGATGGCAAACTTTATAAACAAACTTAAGTGAAATAGAGTAAAACAAAATTCTTAGAGCATACTAGAGATTAAAGCAACTCTAAATAACTTAGCAAATCAACTCGTTACAATATAATTTACCAAGCATTCACAATAAAACAATTTACTCCATAATATCAAATATGTTTAAAAATTTTCAAAATTTAATTAATCTAAAACATAAATGAAATAAACTAAAATAAACTAACATAAATAACTAAACTGACATAACTAAGAAAACACACATTGTTAAATAATTCCAACAGAAACATATTGAGAACAAATTTCAGAAATGAATATCACAGATGATCACTAAACTAGCATAAACACAGCAGCACACATATCATTCATAAGAATCAATATAAATCAACAAGATATGTAACTGTGTATTCACTGCTCCTGTTAAGTTTGTGCATAATCTTCCCCCTTTTGACATCAATCAAAAAGAATTGGTAGTTATCAAATCTCAGCACAAACCATATAGATTTGTTAGTGATGAAAACAACAAACAACAATAATAAAAGCAAGTGCTATGAACAATGATTAAACCTGCATAGAGTTAATTTTCACAGACCATAGAAAATAAAAACAAAGAAAAGTAGCAATTGTTCAAAGTTACAACAACCATGGACCCCAGATGGTACAAGGCAAAAAGAAAAATTGTTTGTTAAGTGATACAACCAACAAATCATTAAATTTTTGAGCAGAGGGATCAAGGGTCAGTCTCTTCTTCATCAATGTACTCAGTCTGCACCTCCACCGTGTCCAGCTTGGCACCAAGGCGTTGTTCCATTTGGTTTAGCTGATCCACAATAGAAGCAAGCGAGACACGAGTTTCATCCTGAAATGCAATGAATTGAGACTGTAGATCAAGGAGCTTGGAAAGAATGGAATGTAAGGAAACTGCAGGAACAGAGTCAAAGTTAGTACAGCCAATATTGGGTGAAGTGTGTGATTGTGGTGGTGGTGTACATGGGATAGGTGATGATGGTGGTGATGGAATTTGATGTGGTGGTGAATTGGCTGGCTTGGGAGAGGTAGGTTCATCAGGTGTGGGCTCAGGGATGGTGTCAGATGGTGTTTCATCAACCAAAGTAGCCTTGCGTTTCGAGGCCAACCTCCTACTCTTCCTTTGCATTGACTTAGCCTTTTTCCTCATAGCCAACACAATCTCTTCATCACTGGAATCACTGCAGAGATTGTGAGGAACATTTTCATCCAAGGCTTCCTTTTTCTTTTCCTTTTCCCCCTTACTTGCAGCTCCATCCTGTTCCTCTTTCTCAGATTTTTCAGTATTTTCAGAGGGAACAGGATCTTGTTCCTTTTCTTCCTCATTCTCCTTGTCCTCCTTTTTCTCCTCTTCTTCTTCAACCTCTTCAGCCCCTTCTTCTTCAGATTCAACTTCTACAACCTCCTCATGCATCAATACTCCCTCATCATTCAATTTTAAACGCAAATTTTGTAAACATTTAGCACCAATTTTCATATTGGGACCCATTGGGAACTCCAACCCTTCCAATGGGACCTCAAACTTCCTAAAAATCCATGTTAGCAACCCTCCATAACCAATAAAACTTTTCTTTTCAATGCAGTCTGATAAATGAGAGATCATCAACGAAGGAAAATTTATTTTAATATGTTTTTCCATGCAGTAAATCAAGGTGGCATCACGCAAACTCACTTGACTACGTTTTGAGTTTCGTGGTAAGATAAATCTGCGAGCAACATTGTACAACAATTTATGCATAGGGGACAGAACATTGTGACTGATCTTCCCCTTTTGATCAACTCCTAAAAATTTTAAAATTGTTCGTTCATTAATGCCAGAAAATGCAATCTTTGACCCAATATGATATGTATCGAAACCAACATTGGGAACATTAAACCATTCCCCTAATAAAGCGCTGTTAAATTCAATTTTAACAGTTTTAACAACACTAGAACACATACCGCCATCATTAGAGAAATTTACAATAAATTCTCTCATTAGGTTTGGAAAAATCGAATTGGAACTGTAGTTTGACATCAATGATTCCCATTCTTGAAACTTTAAAATGTCATGCAATCTAGGAAAGTTAGTAGAATCATACCAATATTTGTCCAACCCGAACCCTACAGTCATCTCCTTTGAAACTTCTTCTGCGCTGTTTGGATCAACATGCTTCGATCGCTTAACTACTCTAGAAGATGAACCACCTGTTGACATTTTTCTTTTGGTACTAGTGGGTTCAGTGGAGTGTTTTGGTGATTCTTGTGTGGTTTCAGTTGGTGTGGGTGGTGCATCCTGCAGTAATGGTGGTGGAAGAACTACTCTTAGTGGTTTTGGTTGATCGGGCATACAGGATTTGGGAGTTTTCTTGCCTGATTTAGAGGATTTGGGGGTTTTCATTTTTGAATTTTTTGAAGGTTTTGAGCGAGAAGGAAGGACGGTTTCTTGGGGGATTGAGAGAAGGTTTGGGAAGGTAATGGGTAATGACATGAAGCAGGGATTTTTAAATGATTGAAGTGACGGTTACTCCTCCAAGTCCCATCTCTTTATTGCCTTTGCATTACTTGAGTGAAGAAGAACCGTTTTCCCAAAAACTCTCCATTTAAGTTGGCCGTAAAAAAAATGTGAAATATGAATAAAATATGAAATAAGAAATAAAAAAAAATTAATTATGATTTTATGAATTATTATGAAGAAAATAATGAACATATTGCTTTGGTCTGATTGAATTAACAACATGCAAACGTAAAAACATTCATAGTACAAACTTTATTACGTGTTTACTTGATCCATGCAATAATTGATTTTCAATCAAGATTTTGAGATTGATTCCTGACCTTTTCATTTTCATGATGCTTCAATGGGAAATATATGCAACTCACTTTAGTGGAGCTTGATCATACCAAGTTCCAATCTCATCTTTTCATATTGTTCCCTAGGAAGTGGTTTGGTCAGAATATCTGCAACTTGTTCATTTGTGTTAACATGCTTCAGTACAATATTTTTGTGTTCTACGTTATCCTTAAGAAAATGATGTCTAATATGTATATGTTTAGCACGTGAATGATGCACTGGATCTTTAGATATACATATGGCACTAGTATTATCACAATAAATAGGAATGCATTCAACTTTAATACCAAAATCTCTAAGTTGCTGTTTTATCCAAAGCATTTGGGAACAGCAAGCTGCTGCTGCTACGTATTCAGCTTCTGCAGTGGATAATGCAACTGTATTTTGTTTCTTGGAACTCCATGAAACTAAACATGAGCCAAGATATTGTACCATACCTGATGTACTTTTTCTATTAACAAGATCACCTGCATAATCTGCATCACTAAAACCTTTTAAATCATAAACATCACTTTTAGGATAAAATAGGGACAAGTCGTCTGTTCCCTTCAAATATCTCAAAATACGTTTGAATGCAGTGAGATGTGATTCTTTAGGATTTGATTGAAATCTAGCACATAAACCAACACTAAAAGAAATATCAGGTCTACTTGCAGTTAGATACAATAAAGAACCTATCATGCCTCTATACATGGTTTGATCTACATTGGTCCCATTTAGGTCTTCATCTAGTCTAACATTGGTAGCCATAGGTGTGTGGTTGGATTTAGAATTGTTTAGTCCATATTTCTTAAGAAGTTCTTTAATGTATTTTTGTTGATGAATAAAGATACCATTTTCAGTTTGTTTAATTTGCAAACCAAGAAAGAAATTTAATTCTCCCATCATGCTCATTTCAAATTTTGTACCCATAAGGTTAGCAAATTCTTTACATAACAGATCATTAGTAGCACCAAAAATAATATCATCAACATAAATTTGAACAACCAAAATATTAGAACCTTTATTCTTAAAGAACAAGGTTTTGTCGATTTTTCCTCTTACAAAGTTATTTTGAATCAAAAACTTTGAAAGTCTTTCGTACCATTGCCTAGGAGCTTGCTTCAAGCCATATAGGGCTTTGTCAAGCTTGTAGACATGATTAGGACAAGAGGTATTCTCAAAACCTGGGGGTTGTTCCACAAAGACTTCTTCATCAAGGTAACCATTTAAGAAAGCACATTTCACATCCATTTGATATAGTTTAAAATTCATAAATGCAGCAAAAGAAATTAAGATTCGGATAGCCTCTAACCTTGCTACTGGAGCAAAAGTCTCAGTGTAATCAATACCTTCTTGTTGATTATAACCTTTAACCACGAGTCTAGCTTTATTTCTAACAATTATTCCATGCTCATCAAGCTTGTTCTGAAATACCCATTTCAAACCAATAACTTTCTTGTTTTTCGGTTTGGGTTCCAAGTGCCACACTTTATTTCTTTCAAACTCATTTAATTCATCTTGCATGGCAACTATCCAATCGGAATCCTTCAAAGCTTCCTCGTGATTTTTACGTTCAAGTGATGATAGGAACGCAAAGTGTGCACAAAAGTTTCTCAATTGAGATCTAGTTTGTGTTCCCTTATTTATATCACTTACAATTGAATCAAGAGGATGGTATCTTTGATACTTCCAAGGTTTAGGCACAAATTCTCTTGAAGGAACAGTAGCATGTTCTTGTTCAGCAACTTGATTGACATTCTGTTCAGCTACTGGATCATTTTGCTCATCTGTGGGAATAGCTGGATTGGGAACAGTCTGTTGGTCCTGTTGTGCTGGCAGTTCCTGAATTTGGTCAGTTTCTTCTGCCTCTTCTTGTATCGACTGTTCACTTGCTGTTCCTTGATCTTGCACTTTGATTCCTTCATCTTCATCTTCCAAATTTGCAAGACCTATTTTAATATTACTTGTTTCTTGTTCACTTTTTGAAAAGTTAGTTTCATCAAAGATTATGTGAACAGACTCCTCTACACACATTGTTCTCTTATTATAAACTCTGTAAGCTTTGCTTTGTGATGAATAACCTAGAAATACTGCCTCATCACTTCTTTCATCAAATTTACCTATGTTTCGTTTTCCATTCACATGAACAAAACATTTGCATCCAAATATACGAAAATAGGAAATATTTGGTTTAACACCTTTGAGCAATTCATAGGGTGTCTTTGAAGTGATTGGTCTAATTAGTACACGATTCAATGTATAGCATGCAGTATTAACGGCTTCTGCCCAAAAATTCCTAGGTAGACCACTAGCAATCAACATGGTCCTTGCCATTTCTTCTAAAGTCCTATTTTTCCTTTCTACCACACCATTTTGTTGTGGTGTTCTAGGTGCGGAAAAATTGTGATTTATGCCATGTTCATTGCAATAATTCATGAAGTTTGAATTTTCAAATTCTTTTCCATGATCAGACCTAATGTGAACAATTTGATTATTGGTAGATTTTTGTGTTTTATTAGCAAAGGAAACAAACTCATCAAAAGCTTCATCTTTGCTTGCCAAAAATAATGTCCAAGTGAATCTACTGTAATCATCAACAACAACAAACACATACTTTTTGCCACTACGGCTTTGTGTTCTCATTGGTCCACATAAATCCATATGAATTAATTCTAATGGTCTAGTGGTAGTCACAACGTTCTTTGATTTAAAGGATGACCGCACTTGTTTCCCTTTAGCACAAGGATCACAAACTTCATTTTTAAGGAATTTTATTGCAGGTAATCTTCTTACTAGGTCTTTTGATCTTAAAGTGTTAATCAATGAATAACTAGCATGACCTAGACGCTTGTGCCAAAGAAGTGGGTCTTCTTCAATAACACTTAAACACGTTAGACTGTTTCTGGGAACAGTGTCCAGGTCCACCACATAGGTGTTCCCTTTTCTGATTCCCTCCAGCACAGGGTCTCCTGTACTGTTCCTAGAAATTATGCATTTTTCAGAAGTAAACTTAACAGAGTTACCTTTGTCGCAAAATTGAGAAATACTTAACAAATTATGTTTTAAATTCTCGACTAAAAATACATTATCAATGGCATGGGAACTAGACCTTCCAACCTTTCCTTTGGCGATTATCTCACCCTTCATGTTGTCACCGAAGGTTACTGTTCCCCCATCATAGGCTTCAAGTGAGAGAAATTTTGATTTGTCACCCGTCATATGCTTGCAACACCCACTGTCGAGATACCATGAGTTGTTCCCCCTCACTTGAACCTGCAAAGCAAATTAGTGGTTAGGTGCAGGAACCCATTCATCCTTGGGTTCCTTGTCGACAATATTTGAATCACATTTCTTAATCCATATATGTTCGACATAATTTTTATTTGCTTTGACATGCTGTTCCCTCTTTGTACATTGATGTTTTAGGTGTCCACTTTTACCACAGAAGGAACAGACTTTACTACTAGGGAGATTTACGTATACCTTTTTCTTTTTATCATTCTTAATATAGCCTAGACCTTCTTTACTCTTGGTTTTAGCATCTAGAATCCATTTGGGAATTTCTTTGAATTTCCCTTTTCCTCTTAAGTTTATTTGATCTTTTAGGAACTTATTTTCTTTTTCACTTGATTCTAATTTTAATTTTATTTCTTGAACTTCCGTGCTAAACTCATGAGTGGTTTTATCATTTTCAACCAATTTTAATCCTAACAATTTGCTTTGATTCAATTCAATATTAAGAGTGATAAATTCCTGTTTTAATTTCTCCAACTGCTCTTTCAAAATGATATTCTTATCTAGCAAATCAAAAAATCTACTTTGCACATTGATTCTAAAGGAGTTTAGATATGAGATATGATCTTCACTTAAGTTAAGATCTTTCTCAATTTGGAGACACTTAGCTGTTTTTTCATCTAGCTTTTCTTGTGTCTCTAAAAGCAATTTGATTAGTTTATCTTTACTTATGTTGGACAGATGTTTAGGAGATGGACCAGAAGACATTACCTCTTTTTCTTTGGATTCTTCATGAGATGCCATGAGGCATAGGTTTGCTGTTTCCTCTTCCACTGGAGCTTCTGTCTCAGCCTCGCTCTCCGTATCTCCCCAAGCTGCTATCATTGCTTTTCTAAAATCAGTTTTGAAGTTTCCCTTCTTATATTGTCTTCCAACTTCTCTTGCTTTTCCCTTGCCCTTCTCATTTTTCCATTGAGGGCAATCCTTGATGAAGTGTTCAGTGCTCCCACACTTATGGCATTCAAAGTTTGTCTTCAAGTTCGGTGTTCCCTTCTCTTTGTTATTTCTTTGATTTCTATATCTTCTGTTCCTGAAGAATTTTTTGAATTTTCGAGCCAACAGTGCTGCTTCCTCTTCACCAGTTTCTGATTCATCGCTATCATCTGCTGCTAGAGCCAGTCCTTTGTTTCGGGAACTGTCAGCTGTTCCCAAATGCAATTCATGGGTCATGAGAGAACCAGCCAGCTCTTCCAAATTAAACTTGGTGAAATCTTTGGACTCCTGGATGGCTGTTACCTTTGCTCTCCAGCGTTCGTCTTGAGGAAGACTCCTAAGTACTTTTCTAACTTGTTCATCAACGGGAATGATTCTACCAAGAGAGACTAACTCATTCGTAATATTTGTGAACCTAGTGAACATTTCTTGAATGTTTTCCCTAGGTTCCATTACAAATCTTTCATATTTGGACATTAGCAAATCAATCTTGGATCTCTTTACTTCACTAGTACCTTCATGGGTAACTTCGAGCAGGTCCTAAATCTGCTTAGCGGTTTTGCAACCCATAATACGATTGTGCTCATTTGGACCAAGCCCACAGTGAAGTAACTTGATAGCAAGAGCGTTCATTTCCATCTTTTGAAAATCTTCTTTTTCATATTCAGTGATTGGTTTTGGAACAGCTTCATTGTTGGAGTTGATGGTCCTCACCTCAAAGTCTCCAATTTCAATGACTCTCCAAACTTGATAGTTTTCGGCCTTTATGAAGATTTCCATTCTATTTTTCCAGTAGGTATAGAATTTCCCATCGAACATGGGTGGCCTTTGTGTGGACTACCCCTCTTCCATGCGCTCGTTCATCTTCAACATCTTTCCAGGGAACAGGATACTGCTCTCAGGGTTTCCTGATTAAATGAGGAACAGGGCTCTGATACCAATTGTAGAAATACTAATGGATGATCGAATGCAACAAGAGGGGGGGTGAATTGTTGTGTAGTAGGTTTAAGATTTTTGCCTCTAATTTTTGCGGAATTATATTAAGTAAAGGACAAAACTTAAACTTAAAAACGAAAAGAAAAATAATAAAGGAGACAAAGATTTTACGTGGAAACCTTCTTGGCCTAATAAGAAGGAAAAACCACGACCCCCCGGGATTTCAAAATTCTCACTATGTTAAGGCAATCAATTACAATTACACATAACAATGTTTTGCTTCACTTGAAGCTTCTCAATTCTCTAAACGCTTTACTCAAAGCTTCTCTACTTAGGCCTACTTCTCTTCTCTTCTCTTTCTCTCCTTCTCTTTCTCTTCTCACGTTTCTATTCTCTATTCCCTTAGACTTCCCATAAGTCTAATTACAACAAAACACTCAATTACCCTTTACAAGGCCAATTCTCATAAAGATCAAAATGAAATTGTTGCTCAAGAAAAATATTATGAATTAATTGGCATTAAAAAAACTTTGAATATTTTTCTCAATTAATTCTCCCTTTTGATGGACACTCTCCATACATTTTTTCTGAACCGTAATTTCCCTCTTTTATAAGGGGAACAGCAGACAGTGCACTCAGCCCACGTTCTCCATGAGGTGCATTCATCCCATGACTTCCATAACATACTTGCTCCCAAAGAAAATGGAAAGTTAGTTAAAGGTAGGAGTGGAATGTAACTGCTGTACACATGCACGGTTAAAACATCATGGGTTAAGGAAGATCCTAAATTATAGGAGACCAATTCAAAGTAGAGAACAAGTCTCTTGAACATCCGAGTTTATAGGAGATAAACAAGGAATTGATCTTCTCCATGTTTTTAGGCGAATTAAAATCATTTTGCCAATTAATAAATAAACTTAATTAAGCAACTAATTAAATTTTAACCTTTTACATTAACTAAAAAGTGAAATCATAATATTCGTAATTTCCAGTTAATATCTTCTTCAGACCTGCATCGTGAGGAACAGCGTACTGTCTCCATCTACAACTTTCGTCAGAACTTCAACTCTAGGAACAGTAAACTGTCTTCCAGAGCAATTTTCCAACTTCTTGGATATTTGAGACACATACATCTTCCACGAATCAAGTCATAGGCTTCATCAACGATTCACATTAAATCGGATATATACCTACAAAACAATCTCTAAAAATATGTTTGTTTATTTAAAAGTAAAGTCATCATCAAAACCTTAAGAGGCCAACAATATCTAAAACAAGCATCAGTTGGCTTTCGCATATCGATAGAAAGTGGTGAGACATCACGGAGTTTCACGAGACATAGTTTCAGATGGAGATGCTAGGTTTTTGTTTCAGTTTTGGCAAAAACTACAAGATTCTTTGGGTCATGAGTTGAGGATGAGTACAGTGTTTCATCATGTAACACCCCGATATTTTTCCGATATATTGAATGATTTTCTAGTAATATTATTATTTTTATTATTATTATTCTTTTTAGAAAAATATATTTCTTTTTATTATTTATTTTGTTAGTAGGTTAAATCATGAGACTTCAACTTTTAAGGCAATTAAAACCATTTTAAGTCTAAACCTTTTTCCTAATCTATCTTTAATTCAAAAAAAAAAAAATTAAAAAAAAAAGGGATGTGAAGAGTTGGCCGGCCATATGGGGTAAGTTGAGGGATTTGTAACCTCTTGAAGAATATTGAAAGATTAAGAATTATTGCCTTGCATAATTGTTTCCTTAATTTCTTAATTTCTTTATTTCCTTAATCTCCTAATTCCTTACATCTTTTCATTCCAAACCATTTGCAAGTAAGAAAAACACTCCCAAAACCCTCAAATTCCCACGCCTAATCACCCTTTGGTTCATCAATTTATGGTGTTTTGTCCTTGTGCAATTGAAGTCGATTCGTGACCGGGAATTGATTAAGACGCTTGTGAGTTGGTTATCTTACTTAAGGTATGTACACGCAGGGTGGTTCGCACTAGTCCGATGTATCATATAATAATGATATACAAAAGTAAAGCAGGGATATATAGTACGAATAATGTTATCTTTCGAATCAGTAATTTTTATACATTGTTTTGATAAGCAGAGGTAGTATGACCTCACTAACTTTAAAGTGGACGTAGTATGACGTCAATTGGTGGAAAAGAATTACTCGCGGTTTATGAGGGCATTATGAGCCACCGCGGGGGTATGCATACTTAACCATAGACACCGAAGTAAGGCGAGTGTCTATGGTAGAGACTTGCTTAGGGGTTAGTTCCCCCTAATGTATTGTCTCACTTATGGAGTTTGGAGTGTACCGGCAGTATGGCTGGATAGTACAGCAGTATGGCTGACTAACCTTTACATGAAAATAATTATTCTTAATAAGCATGATCGAAGCGTAAGGTTCTGTGAATTTTCAGCTAATAAATTAAAACTTTCTCTTGTGTTATTATTTATTTGGTATGCGACGTTTGCTGACGTGTACTTTTGGTCTTAACGACCCTGCGATGATGTTGTTTCCTATCTGGGCAATGACTAGCAGTAAGTTAAGTTGCAGGTCTGGGGAGTGAGGATTGACCCTCGAAGAAATAAATCTTTAGAATATAGAAGTTTTATAAGAAATAAATCATTAGAATTTCTAGTTAAGTTAGAAGAACATTTGGTTTTTATGAGGCGATTTTCGTTCTCAAGTTGTAATAAGTAGATTTAACTTTTCGTTATTATCCGCTGCTAAGAATTTCTTATTATCTAGTAGTTCTTAATAACGCTAATAGAACTCGATCCGCACTTTTTCCTTAACTTCAAAACCGTTTTAAACTGTTTCCAACATCCCGGTTTAACTCGGATTATAGTTGCCTCGTTTTAAAAGGTCATCTTCTCTTTTCGTACGACTCGAGTTACTCCGAGATGTTACAACTGGTATCAGAGCGGGAGTTTTATTTAGTGTTATTTATCTGTACTAATAGACTAACGTAGAAAAAAAAAATTGACGAGAGTAAAAGGGGTAGACATTAAGGGGATATGATGTGTTGTGCTTGGTGTCTTTAAGCATGATGTCATGGATAACTTTGATGTGTGCATGATCGGATTTATGTGTTTATATCTCTGATGCTTTGAATTATCTATCTTTTTCTTATCTCAGAAATTAATTGTCTTGTTTTCTTTCTTTGTGAGTCAGGAAGTTCGATTATTACTTTCTTTCATGGATAAAGGAAAAAGACCGGCCGAAGAGGGAATTAATACCCGAGAGGAACCCTGGAGAGCTTTAGTTAATGCCCTAGCCTGGGCAGAAATAGAGGCTCTGGGAATTTGGGATAGAAAAGAGGGGGAAAGTGATTTGGATTACACCCGACGAATGGAAATGGTCTACAAAAAGTCCAAACTAGTGTATGAAAGAATAATGGAGGAGGAGATGATTGCACTGAAAGAGAGGAGTGACCAGTTTCACCTAGAGATTTACAGAAGGGTAAGAGCAGTGCAAACTGAGGGTCGGGACGGAGTTGACGTTCCAGAACCTAGTGGGGCAAGGAGAGATAGTAATGAGGAGGATGTTCCTGTAGTAAACCCAAACTCAGTGCCATTCATAATCTTCGATGAGTTGGATTTCGAGAGGGATCCCGAGGAGGATCCAGAAGAGGACCCGGAGGAGGACCCCGATGAGGACCCAGAAGAGGAATTTGAGGAGGATTTCGAAGAAAATTCTGATGAGGAGCAGGGAGAATTTACGGAGGAGGATTCTTTAGGAGTGGTAGAAGAGCCTGATGAGGATAACTTAGGGGATGGATATAATGCTGATGAGGAGGGGGAACTAGCTGATAGAGAGGGAATGTTGAGTGATAATGATAGCGGGGTAATTATTCTAGGAGGTTAGCCGGTGATGCGAGAGGATCTCATGAGTGAGGAAGAAAGTGAGATCATGATGTGGGAGGAGGAACCACCTGAGCCAATAATTTTAGAGCTTTCTGATTCCGTAGCGCGACTTACTATGAGTGATTCCTTATCTGTAGGAACTCCTTCTGATTCCGATAGCGCGTCTAGCGATGACTCTGGTGATGCTGATTTTGACCCTGATCAATACATGGAGGATCAGGACCGTCTGGATGCGTTGCCTTTATTTGCCTGATTGTTTTTATTTTATTTGATTATACATGTGTACGAGTTCGTATGTCTAGTCCCTTAGTAGAATAATTGTGAACAATTTTGTTGGTTAAATGATTTGGTTGTTTATCTCGGACTTTTGTAGTATTTGAACAATGATTATGTGGGAATCTAGACCCAATTATTTCTTTTAGATTGGAATTATATGGTATTATTGTTTTGAATTTGAATTTTGTTTTTAAAAGTTTAAACATTAGTAAGTAGAATCGATTCAGTATTGTATTCATGGAAAAATGAATAGATTTGATTATAGACTCATTGTTCAACCCTTTTTCCTTTAAGGCTACTACCTTGTTTATTTTAGAACAATAACAGAATGAGTTTTTCCTTAAACCTCAAACGCTATAGAAATGTATTTACATACCTTGTTTAACCTAATGCAGTATACCTGCCATCATGCACCCTTTTTGAAAAGGTCCGTGCCAAGAGGAAACTCTGATCGCGTGCTTCGAAACCTAGTTAAGGCCCTAGCTGGTGCAAGGAATCCGAGACCGAAATCCTTGGAGGAAAAGGCTTCGTCAATTAGTAAGAGAATAGCGCAGAGTAAATCCTCGACTTATAGTGGAAAAGGTGAACCTTCTATGTTGGAAAACTGGCTGAGAGAATTTGACAAGCTTTTTAGCGTGGTGAGATGTCCTGCTGAGCTCATGGTTGACCAAGCCGCGTTTTTCCTAGTGGAAGACGCTGACTATTGGTGGACACATACTAAGATGAGGTTGATATCCGAAAACGACAGTGACTTAAGCTGGGAAGGATTTAAGGGGGCGTTAAGGGACCAATTTTATCCGCCTCATGTTAGGAAGGACAAATCAAATGAGTTTGCTAGGTTCGAAATGGGAAACCTAACGGTAAATGAATATTATCAGAAATTTATGGAATACTTGAAGTTTTGCCCTGACGATGTCCCAACTGAGGGAAAGAAAATACAGCGTTTTGAGTTAGGTCTATCGTATGAGATCCAAAAACACATTGAGACTGATAGATATGATACGTTAGACCAGCTATATAAGAGAGCTGCGCAGATTGGGAATGTTATCATGAAGGAAAAAGAGAAGTTGGGCCATAGCGGAGAAAAGAGAAAAGAACCCGTGTTTCAGAATGATACGAATGCGAGTAATCAAGTCCAAAATCAATTTAAGAAGCACAAACCGTTTGGAGGCTTTCAGGAGAAAGGTTTTCATTCTGGTCAAAACAGCAAGAATGGAGGAAATTCGAGACTAGAGGCTAGAATGCAGAAGCCTTTGTATGATCGCAATGGGAAGGAAAGAATCTTCAACTGTAGGAGATGCCAAAAGAATCACCCAGGAAGGGACTGCCGGGGGGCGTTAGTGGACTATTCTTACTGTGGTAAGCCGGGCCATAGAATGTACGAGTGTTATACTCGCATAGGACAACAAGAGTTGCAAGGGGGAAATCATAGAGGTTTCCAACAACAAAAACTCAATAACGGACGAAGTAGTAATGAAGCTGGAAGGGGGAATCACAATGGTGGAAGTTTTGGCCGAAACTTGGGAGGTGTCTCAAATCCTAGGTTTCCGGGAAATAACTCCGGTGTTCAGCAACGACCGGGAAATGCTAGAAACGAGAATTTCTTTTCAAGCCAACGTGGTAATCAAGGAGGTGTTACTACTTCGACCCAGAACGACGGCAGGCTTTCGGCAGTTAACTCGAGGGAGGCAGCGCAGGCGTCGGATGTGGTCATAGGTACGTTCTATATTAATACAAAATCCGTTAAAGTACTTTTTGATTCTGGTGCATCGTGCTCGTTTGTTTCAAAGTCTAGAGTTAAGGATTTAGAATTGGAGAACCCCGAGGAAACATCTTTTTCAGTCTCTACTCCTTCTGGGGAGACTTTTCATTGTGATACGTTGTTCCGTGAAGTGCCGGTTAAGATAGGGAAAGTAAAATTTCCAAGTAATTTATTTTCTCTAGAAATGGATGATTTAAATGTAATACTTGGGATGGATTGGCTAAGTAGATACAAAGCGATAATAGATTGTGAAGGACAGTCAGTGACTTTAAGTGGACCTAGGGGGGAGAAGGTCAAATATAGGAGTTTTCCTAAGGGACCGAGGATAAAAATTGTATCGTCATTGAAGGTCAGGAAGTTAATCAAGCAAGGGCAACCGTGGTTTCTGTGTAGTATAAGTAAAGTAGGGAAGCGGGAGTTGCAGCTTGAGAACATTCCAGTAGTCTGTGATTTTAGAGATGTTTTTCCAGAAGAACTTCCTGGTATGCCGCCAAGAAGGGATGTGGATTTCTCGATTGATTTAATCCCTGGGATAGGGCCAATTTCAAAAGCTCCTTACCAAATGGCCCCAAAGGAGATGGAAGAATTGAAAGTCCAATTGGAGGAGTTGTTAGAGAAGGGTTATATAAGACCTAGTGTGTCACCTTGGGGAGACCCAGTGTTGTTTGTAAGGAAAAAGGACGGAACGATGCGTCTCTGTATTGATTACAGAGAACTTAATAAGGTCACTGTTAAGAATAAGTACCCGTTACCACGGATCGATGATCTTTTTGATCAGTTGCAAGGGGCAGGAGTCTTTTCCAAGATTGATCTGCGGTCCGGATATCATCAGTTACGTATCAAGGAGGAGGATATTAGTAAATCAGCTTTTAGAACCAGATACGGACACTTCGAATTTACCGTGATGCCTTTTGGGTTGACCAACGCACCTGCAGCATTTATGGGGTTGATGAATCGGGTTTTTAACGCGTACCTCGATAAGTGTGTGGTGGTGTTCATTGATGATATTTTGGTATATTCCAAGAGCCAAGAAGAACATCAAGAGCATTTAAGGATAGTCTTGCAGATTCTGCGAGAGAATCAGTTGTATGCTAAGTTTTCGAAGTGTGAATTTTGGTTAGAGCAAGTGGCTTTTCTGGGTCACATTGTTTCTAAGGAAGGAATTTCCGTTGATCCAGCAAAAGTAGCAGCTGTTCGAGATTGGTCTACACCTCGGAATGTTACAGATATCCGGAGTTTCTTGGGATTCGCAGGATACTATCGTCGTTTTGTGAAGGACTTTTCTCGCATCGCTCGTCCACTAACAGCCTTGATGAAGAAGGAAAAGAAGTTCGAATAGACTGAGGAGTGTGAGAAAGCATTTCAGTTATTGAAGGAAAAGTTAACTACAGCCCCTGTGTTGACCTTACCTGATCCATCCTTGGAATACTCTGTCTACAGTGATGCTTCCAAACATGGATTAGGTTGTGTTTTAATGCAAGATAGAAAGGTGGTGCAGTATGCTTCACGTCAACTAAGGACTCATGAGGTGAATTATCCAACACATGACTTGGAGTTAGCTGCTGTGGTTTTCGCATTGAAAATCTGGCGACATTACCTTTATGGTGTCAAATGCAAGGTCTTTACGGATCATAAAAGTTTGTAATTTTTGCTCACTCAATCCGAGTTGAATTTGCGCCAACGACGTTGGTTAGAACTTATCAGTGATTATGATTTAGAGATTTCATATCACGAAGGCCGTGCGAATGTAGTCGCTGATGCTTTGAGTAGGAAATCAAGGCATTCCGTCTCAGCGTTAATAACCTCTGAGGAGTTGTGTAAGGAGTTTGGGAGAATGAACTTGGAGATAATCCAAGAAGGGGAATTGGAAGCCAGGTTGAGTGCCTTGTCTATTCAACCTACCTTTTTCGAAGAGATTATGGCTAAGCAACTGGAAGACCCAAAGTTCATAAAACTTCGGGAGCAGATCAGTGAAGGGAAAGCTCAAGGTTTTACAATTCATGAGGACGGTAGTCTTCGTTTTAAAGGACGGTGGTGTGTGCCGGATGGGTGTGACTCCTTGAAGGAAAAATTATTGAACGAAGCTCATTATTCTAGATACTCGGTTTATCCTGGTGGGGATAAGATGTATCAAGATTTAAAATGCATGTTTTGGTGGTCTGGTATGAAAAAGAATATTGCTGATTTTGTTTCCAAGTGTTTAACGTGTCAAAAGGTTAAGAGTGAACATCGAAGACCAGCTGGGTTACTGCAACCTCTGGAAGTCCCGGTCTGGAAGTGGGATGACATATCTATGGATTTCGTGTTAGGGTTGCCACGAACTAAGGCTGGTAATGATACTCTTTGGGTGATTGTGGATAGGCTTACTAAGTCTGCAAGGTTTATTCCGATGAACTGTAAGTGGGATATGGAACAACTTGCTCGTGCCTATATTAGATACGTTGTTCGATATCACGGAATACCTCGTACTATTGTCTCCGATCGTGATACTCGATACTTGTCACATTTTTGGAAGTCATTACAACAGGCTTTGGGAACCACTCTTCTTCATAGTACGTCTTTTCACCCTATGACGGATGGTCAGACTGAACGTGTCAATCATATACCAAAAGACATGTTGAGAGCAATAGCCATGGAATGGCAAGGTTCATGGGATGAACATTTGGATTTAGTGGAATTCTCTTATAATAACAGTTATCAGGCAACAATTCAAATGGCTCCGTTTGAAGCACTTTATGGTCGTAAGTTCCGTAGTCCTGTATGTTGGGATGATTTTACTGAATCTGTCACCTTAGGACCTGATATGCTTGTGCAAATGACTGAGAAAGTAAAGTTAATTCGCGATAAAATGAAGGCAGCCCAGGATAGATTAAAATCGTACGCCGATCTCCGACGTCGGCCTGATGAGTACGAAGTGGGCGACAAAGTTCTACTCCGTGTGTCTCCGATGAGAGGTGTGGTTCGTTTTGGTGCTCGTGGGAAGTTAAGCCCGCGTTTCATTGGCCCCTATGATATTGTGGAGCGGATTGGGAAGTTAGCTTACCGGTTAGCGTTACCTAATGCGCTGGGTAAAGTTCATGACGTTTTTCATATCTCCCAGTTAAAACGTTATGTTGCGGCTTCTTCGCATGTCTTGGACCCGGAACCGTTAGAGCTTGATGAAAGCCTCACCTATGAAGAACAACCTGTTCAGATTTTAGATAGAAAGGTTCGCAGTACTCGGCGAAAAGATGTTGCAATGGTTAAAGTTCTATGGTCCAATCATCGGTCACAAGAGGCAACTTGGGAAACAGAAGCTTCAATGCGAGAGAAGTATCCGTATCTTTTTCCTCAGGTTAGTAAGTTACGGGGACGTAACTTTTTAAGGGGGGTAGGAAGCGGATGAATTTTGCGCGCTTTGAGGTTTATTTTGATCTATTTCTTTTGTTGTGCGCTTGTTTTGTCGTTTTTATGTGTGTGATTGTTGTGTGTTTGTGTTTGTACGTTGAGGTTTTGGGGTCAAAACCTTTTTAAGGGAAGTAGTCTGTAACACCCCGATATTTTTCCGATATATTGAATGATTTGCTAGTAATATTATTATTTTTATTATTATTATTCTTTTTAGAAAAATATATTTCTTTTTATTATTTATTTTGTTAGTAGGTTAAATCATGAGACTTCAACTTTTAAGGCAATTAAAACCATTTTAAGTCCAAACCTTTTTCCTAATCTATCTTTAATTCAAAAAAAAAATTAAAAAAAAAAGGGATGTGAAGAGTTGGCCGACCATATGGGGTAAGTTGAGGGATTTGTAACCTCTTGAAGAATATTGAAAGATTAAGAATTATTGCCTTGCATAATTGTTTCCTTAATTTCCTTAATTTCTTTATTTCCTCAATCTCCTAATTCCTTACATCTTTTCATTCCAAACCATTTGCAAGTAAGAAAAACACTCCCAAAACCCTCAAATTCCCACGCCTAATCACCCTTTGGTTCATCAATTTTTGGTGTTTTGTCCTTGTGCAATTGAAGTCGATTCGTGACCGGGAATTGATTAAGACGCTTGTGAGTTGGTTATCTTGCTTAAGGTATGTACACGCAGCGTGGTTCGCACTAGTCCGATGTATCATATAATAAGATATATAAAAGTAAAGCAGGGATATATAGTACGAATAATGTTATCTTTCAAGTCAGTAATTTTTATACATTGTTTTGATAAGCAGAGGTAGTATGACCTCACTAACTTTAAAGTGGACGTAGTATGACGTCAATTGGTGGAAAAGAATTACTCGCGGTTTATGAGGGCATTATGAGCCACCGCGGGGGTATGCATACTTAACCATAGACACCGAAGTAAGGCGAGTGTCTATGGTAGAGACTTGCTTAGGGGTTAGCTCCCCCTAATGTATTGTCTCACTTATGGAGTTTGGAGTGTACCGGCAGTATGGCTGGAGAGTACAGCAGTATGGCTGACTAACCTTTACATGAAAATAATTATTCTTAATAAGCATGACCGAAGCGTAAGGTTCTGTGGATTTTCAGCTAATAAATTAAAACTTTTTCTTGTGTTATTATTTATTTGGTATGCGACGTTTGCTGACTTGTACTTTTGGTCTTAACGACCCTGCGATGATGTTGTTTCCTATCTGGGCAATGACTAGCAGTAAGTTAAGTTGCAGGTCTGGGGAGTGAGGATTGACCCTCGAAGAAATAAATCTTTAGCATATAGAAGTTTTATAAAAAATAAATCATTAGAATTTCTAGTTAAGTTAGAAGAACATTTGGTTTTTATGAGGCGATTTTCGTTCTCAAGTTGTAATAAGTAGATTTAACTTTTCGTTATTATCCGCTGCTAAGAATTTCTTATTATCTAGTAGTTCTTAATAACGCTAATAGAACTCGATCCGCACGTTTTCCTTAACTTCAAAACCGTTTTAAACTGTTTCTAACATCCCGGTTTGACTCGGATTATAGTTGCCTCGTTTTAAAAGGTCATCTTCTCTTTTCGTACGACCCGAGTTACTCCGAGATGTTACACATCATGCTACAGATGGGCAGACAGAGCGGACTATACAGACACTTGAGGATATGTTACGAGCTTGTGTCTTAGATTTTCGGGGTTCATGGGACGACAAGTTGGACATGATTGAGTTCTCATATAACAACAGTTATCATTCGAGTATCGGGATAGCACCATTTGAGGCACTGTATGGTCGTAGTTGTCGTAGCCCTGTATGTTGGGATGATAGTTTGGATACGGTAGCTGTGAGTCCGCCTTTGATTCAGGAGATGATCAAACAAGTCCAGTTGATACGTAAGAGGATGAGAGCAGCCTAGGATAGGCAGAAGAGTTGCATAGATCAACGTTGTCGACCTCTATAGTTCCAAGTGGGGGATAAAGTCTTACTTCCAGTTTCACCAACTAGAGGTGTGATGAGGTTTGGGAATAAGGGTAAGCTCAGTCCAAGATTCATTGGACCGTACAAAATCCTTGAGCGCATAGGCGAGGTAGCGTATCAACTTGCGTTACCTGCGTCTATTGACCAAGTGCATGACGTATTTCACGTAACTTAGCTGAGGCAGTACATTAGAGATGACTCACACGTTCTTCAACCCGAACAGTTGACCTAGGATGATACCTTACAATATGAGGAGACTCCCTTTCAGATCCTAGATAGGAAGACGCGTGATACTCGTCGGGGTAGTGTAGCGCTTGTGAAAGTGCTATGGTCTAATCACGTCCCCGAAGAAGCCACGTGGGAGGCAGAAGATGCCATCAGACACGATTATCCCTTGTTGTTTGCTCATGTATTTCTATGTTTATTGTTTTATAACTATTGCATCTCCTTAGTCTTAGAGAGGTAAGTTCGAGGACGAACTTTATTCTTAGTTGGGTAAAATCATAAGGTTTTCGAAAAGTACTAGGTCTTAACAATGCTAGGCCTTAAAGTTTGGTTGGTTCACATAGTTAGTCGTGTAAGATAAATTCTATAGTGCACAAGTATGAGAAATTGGGTAACATGGCTTGACGATATGTATACTAGCTGGATATTTGAGTAGGTATTTAAGACTTAGTTTAACTTCGAGGACAAAGTTCATTTCAAGTTGGGTAGAATGTACCATTTGAGAAATTAATAATTTAAAACGAGTGAATTTAAGAGAAATTATTAGTACGAGAATGACCGTGAGTTTAAGAATATCTTCAAATTTGGGTCTAGATGCAAGTAAATATACTTATAACAAAACATTCTCAATTTAATTTCTTTCCTCTTTTCCTATTCTTTTAATTTGATTAAAATACCCAAAAACCCTCCTTCCTTCTTTCTCTTTCGAATGAACCCAAAGGAAACAATCATTCATCTTCTTCCTCCATTAGCCATTCAAACCAACTACATCAAATCCCATGTTCTCCAGTTTCGAACCAGAGACCAAAAAGGAAATCAGTATAAGCAATCCTTTTCTCCTGGTATTCGAAATTAGCGCAAAGCTACACTTCAATCATCTTCTACCTTGAGTTCTTACAAGATCCATTGCAAGTCTTCATCTCCTGGCTAGTATTTCGAGTGAACCAAAACTCCATGAGTGTGCTAATCCTCTTGATTGATTATTGGTGTAAACAAAATTAAGGTTTAAATCTCAATCTCTATGTGTTATTTTACTCCATTCCTCTCTCATTGTTTTGATTTTCCTCTCAAGAATTGAACCCTAGCCCACCTTTGATTGGATTTTTCAAGTAATATCAACATTTTGGTTTTTTTACTCTATTGAAGGAGAATTCATAAACAAGCAGCCGAATCCCTCTTCCAAGACCTTAAAATTTTGCCAAATGGGGTAAACATATGAGGTATGGTCGTGTGATTAGGCATCAAGATTGAAGCCGAAAATTAAGTTTCAAAATCTGATTCTTTTCGTTTCCTTTCTGCCGTCAAACAGAAGGTAAATCCTTCTTGATTTCCTTTTTGCTTTTCCTTACTCTTTACGCTCTTGTTCATATAAGATTATTTTATTGGCATATTTTCACTTGCATATTCTTCTATTATGTATTAAACCCTTAATATTGATGAATAGATGAGTTATTGATTGAGAACTTTATGGAAGTAAGTGTTACTAGTATATTATGGGAATAGTGATTTCAAGATACATTATGAAGAATCATTTTTAAAATAAAGGAACTTGAGAACCTTGAAGTTGATTGATGATAATTAAGTGAATCTTAGGGTACTTATATGGATTTAAAGAATGTTGAGATTATAGACTTTATTGATATTATTTGTTTGGATTTCATGTTGAGTTAAAATTTCCTTGATGAAGATTTTTAGGAAATAATGAAATTATTGGAGTATGAATTTTGTTGGAAAACGAGTTAACATTCGAGGAAGTAATGAATAAATTGAATCCTTAGAATGAATTAGGAGTACTTTTGGTTTTGATATGATTGTACATATAGTTTTTATTTGGAAAATAAAAGAGATCAATTAGAGAAGCAGGTAATCTTTAAAAGAAGTTAAACAAGTCTAGACTGCGGTTATTATATTTTGATGATATGGAGTGTTTGAGTTAGAAGTGCACAGTCCTTTAATGCTTAGAAATGTTAGAATATATTATTATCCCTTATTAAGCCGCAATCTTAGGAGGAGGTGCAATAAGTTATATAGACGTAGCTTGTAGTATTGAACGCTCTTTTGTGATGTTGTGATTTGTTATGCTTTAGGAGGCGATATCATCGAGAAACATTTCTAACAATCACATAGAACCAGACTTAGCTCCTTGAAGCGTCTTTCGGTGAGTAGTAATTGTCTCTTAAACGGGTCTGACCGGACTATTGTTTGAAATGTTTTATTCAAAATTATGTTTTTGGAAAGTTAGTATTTTGAAACATAATTGTGATTGATTGATAATGTTGATATGGTTATATGGTCAATGGATCGGGCTTACGAACTGGTCATTGACAGAGTAGAGAAGCATTGTCTCTCTACTTTCCTGTGTTTTGAGGTGAATTGCCATTCAAATATTGACTAGCCTCACCCGAGAGTGACATAGCCTCAGAGCTATGGATGTTTCTCTCAATTAGACTCCTCGTGAGCACATAGATCTAGAAAACTGATGTTGTTTCCAAACCTATGATTTGAATTATTGTGTTTTGTTGTTTTGGATTGTTACTTCTCATTCAGTTAAACCTGACCCCCTATTATTTCCCTCTTTTAGATTGTTTACAGATCAAAACTGGTCGGGAACCATAGGTTAGGTGTGATGATTAAAGTTACATGGATGTTTTATTGACCCGAGTATATGAGAAGTTGTATTATTGTAATAGGTTTTTGATAAATGTATAATAGATTAGATTGTGTTGGTTACATTGGATTTTTAGAATGACTTTTATGATTAGATTGTATTTTAGTTAGATTTTGGTTTGAGAATTAGCTGATTTACCTATGGTTTAGAACTGATGACCCCTTTGCTTAACTTTTGGAATTGAGATTTAAATTTCTTAGGAAATAAAACCCGTGATGACCCTGTTTACTCAGTCAACGGTAATTTGGTTGTTACATGCACGTTTGAGAATGATAGTGTGTGTGCAAAGGAGTATGGAAGTATATGCTTTGGGTCACTTAATGAGTGATGCACGATGATGACATGCTGTGTCTTCATGATCGCAAAGGAGTGTCAAAGAAGGTTGGCTCGACTAGTCGAGCATAGTGGCTCGATCGAGCATTGTAACAAGTGTTTTCCAAAGAGTTTAGAAGAGGTACTCGGGTCAAGGAGACCTAGCACGTGAATCTAGCAACTTTCTGTTTTATACTCGCTTTTGTTTGGGCTTTAAGCCATTTTGTCCTAGGGTTCTCTAATTAGTTGTAGGGCTATTTAAGGATCCTTTGAACTTAATTAGAAGTATGAGAGAGAGTCTACTACAAGTGAGGAAATTAGGGTTCATCCATTAGAGTTCCTTCATCTTTGTATTAGGTTGTTTGTGTGAGACCACTTTTGAAGATGAGGTCTTTGCTTTGAGAGGTTGTTATTAAAGCTTATGTGGCTTGTCATTAATATATTGTTTAGTATATTAATGTAAGTAAGCTTTGTTTGAGGGG
The DNA here is from genome assembly GCF_026212465.1 of Amaranthus tricolor. Classification (NCBI taxonomy): domain Eukaryota; kingdom Viridiplantae; phylum Streptophyta; class Magnoliopsida; order Caryophyllales; family Amaranthaceae; genus Amaranthus; species Amaranthus tricolor. The sequence goes on along the minus strand of NC_080052.1, from coordinate 8,799,004 downwards.
GAGGTATCCATAGATACCTCATAAATCTTGTGTTTTGTCTCCACTGTTGTTGTGCTCTGTTTTTTATGGCTTATTTGTGCTTTTATTGTTGTTTGTTCTTCACCAAACATCATAGCCCATTCTCAACATTATCAAAAATAAGAAAAAAAACTCATAATTTGGTTTAACATTCAATACTTTTTTTAAACACAAGTGTATGAATAAGAAAAAGTTTTACAACTTTCATTTAATCTTGTATATTGTGTTATATCTTTTCCATTCCTCAACTACGCCTTTATATAGGCTTACAAAGTATATGAAAAATCACAAATTAAACTAACATTTACTTGAATACAAACCATTCAAGTAATACATAATGACACACCTACAATCCCATGAAAACTTGCTAGATACCTAAGCACTTAGGATGGTAAACTAAATCACTCAAACATAGTCATAAACGACTCTTATTATTGCTAATAAAAATAAAAAATAAAGACCTAAAGCCCACCATTGAATGGCTTGAATTATCCCTTATTGATAATAGAAAATGTAGCCCAAAAATACGTGGCCTTTGGATTCTTCTTGGAATCAGTTTCGAAGCCTTAATTGCCCTTTCCAGCAGCCATACGAAAGAACAATAGAATAAATTCAATATTCACCTTGGATGCTCTTAATCATAGAACTTTGATGAAATATAATTACTCATGAACTAGCTATAAATGACCCAATGAATGGCGAAAATTGAAGAGGAAATCAACAATAATCCCTTATCAAATCGTGAGCAACTAATCCTATAAAAGAATAAAACATTGCCTTTTGGATCCTCTTCTTAATGATTATCACAATCAAATGAATGAACAATATTACTACGACCATTGTAATGAAAGATTAGAGGAATAAACATGTGAATTATGACTAAAATCATAGTTGCCTTATTTAACCTTTCAACCCTTGGACAAAATAGTCAAATCATCAATAATTCGCTCATTAAATCCTTCCTTATATAGCCGAAATAAATCAAATATTCTCTAGTCAATCACCTAAATAATTAGCAACCTAATCACCTAATTAACTTATATTGTGTGTGCTAATTTAGGTAACTTTTATGGCTAAAGTAAAACCTCAAAAGCTTTTGGCATCCTTAAGAAAATCGTGACTTTTTTTAATCATCAAGGTTAAATAAACATGCTACCATTCCTTACAAATATTCTAGTAACATATTCATGCAATTCGAATGCACCATGTAAGTACCTTCACAAGTGACATGAACAGCAAGATTTTAAGTTGACATGAACCATGACCATTTTGTTTTCTAATAATCCTCCAAAATAAAAGCTTAAATAAACCATTTTTAGCTTTTTCCAACGAACCAAAGATCACAAAAAGATTAATCATTTAAAAATGAAAAGGCAATTTTGATGGATTTTTCATCACTTATAAACTAGTGGAAGAGGTATTCTATTCAAGAAATAAAGACCTTAAATCGCACTGTTGAATGGCTTGATTTATCCCTTACTAATAATAGAAAATATAGATTTGACTCAAATTTAATGTTTAGCAAATAATAAAAATTCAAACTTGGATTTGAGTCAAATCCAACATTGTTATAAAAGTGGTTAAAGATGAGGATTTGAGAATGACTTCCCAAAACCTTGTCATTCTCAAATTCTTTATTAATGATTTCATAATTAAAACCTAAAATTTGAAATAAAACGCTTGTTCCCAAATGCAACCTAAGTGAAAATCATCAGCCTACCTTTTTGTAACAGCCCTGAAATTCCGACCCCTTAACGAAACCAAAACTGTAAAGGACGGGAAGAAATTCGGGTGTTACATAAAAGAAAAGGAAAAGAATTTAGATAAACGTTAAATATTAACTTTAAAAAGGTGAGTGGAAAATTTCGGCAGCATCTCTTCTAAAAATCGAACGTGTGGTAGCGCAATTAGCACAATAAAACATTAAACTAATCTAACGCATCATTGCCTTTAAAATCTCACACCACAGCCGAATGATTCGTCGCCGGCTTCTCAAATCAACATGTCAAGCAGGGATCGTGGTTCCAGTGTCGACGCTTGAGTTTCAAATGACAAAACTTTTAAACTAAAACATACAAACCAGAAAATTATGCAGCGGAAATAAACTTATACAAATAGAGGTCGCATGACTCTCAAAACATATACAACCCAGCAAAACATAAACTTTGGGGTTAAAACCCATGAAAAAATTATTATAAACATAAGTTGTGCGCTCAATCCCCCATATGCAATGCACGAGAGACTCCATAACCTGTTTAAGTCTATCTATAATCTCCCTGCTGCTCAACGTAAGACGAAAATATCAAACGTGTCATCACAGGGCCATCATAGAAAGAGTCATTTCAAACAAATCAAACATATACATGTGATAAACTAACATCATATCATAGTAAGGTATAATTAATATCAATAGAGTGTGTCATAATATGAGAGTGATTCCACAAAACTCCAGGTGCTAATCATAACCACTAAACATCAATTCTTACTTCTCACTGTCATTTCCATCTTCTTCACTTCTTTTCGACTTTATAACTTCTCGATATCACTTGAACCAAGAGCTTAACAACTTTCAAATGTCTATCTATATATGTGACTAGAGGCCACCATATTGGGGTTCGCAAGACCCACATGGCAACACCTCAACCAAGGGCGGTGACGGGGCATACCGGCGCCTAATAGTAAAGCATGATCACACCCCTGTACAGCGACCATATACAGATGGTTCTACCTCCGGGAACTAAACCCACTGGGGTACCCTATCCAGAGGAGTCACAATAACTGAACAAGTCTGATATGAATCTCATCAATAAGGGACTCATTCTTATTACAACCAACAACTTTCTTGCTCCATCACTAAGGGACTCATTCCCATTCAAAGTAACGTAATTCAAACTCATCAATAAGGGAGTCATTCCCATTCAAACTAGCAATAATCAATCTCATCAATAAGGAAACCAATTCACTATTCAAACTAACGATAATCAATATCATTAATAAAGGACTCGGTCCCTTTCAAACAAATAACAACCAATCTCAATGACAAGAGAATCATTCTCATTCTAAATCATTATCAGCCTTTGGCATACTAGTGCCATTCTCTATCAGTAAACTTAAAAATCATATAATCAATAACTTCGATATTTCATTCGACGATAATTCATAGATAGTGTGCAACATATGTTTTAAAACAATTCAATATCGATAAATATACAATGCAAGATGCATGTAAGGGTTAATTACTGCGTGTACGTACCTGCAAGCATCACTGCATGACCAAAAGTTACAAAATTCACCCAACTAAGGTTCTATTTTCCTCTTATGAACTGGAAACCTATACAAGTTAGGAATAAAACTAATAAATCCCCTTAATTACTTTGTCATACCGACTAAATACCAAAGTAACCACTATCACCTATTCAACATGAGTTTTACGATCACTCTAGCACGTACACGACTCATTCAATATAAGTCAAAATCATTAACTCAACACAACATAAGTCTCTTCACTAATTTAAAAGTAAAAGTATATGTGAATCGTTCCTTTTCATCAACTAATTTTGAGTATATCGGTTCGTGTTACCCATAAATAACTAATAACACCTAAGCCTTACAATTTTAATATAACATTTATACAACAATAAGAAAAATTTTAGAGTTATCGGATCGCGATATCATTTGTTACATTCTCCAAAGCTAGAAAGAACTATAATTAAAACAACACGACTAGTAACTTTAGCAACCATCAACTATAAGTTGACATTATGCTCTTGGCTTACAAACATTATGCATTATGACTTCAATAACAATCTAATGAGATTACTTGTAATTTGCAACAATCAAACCACAAAAATTAGTAGCTATTATTCTCAATTTAACAACCAAAATCACTTTGATAGACAACTAAAATCATCACCATTACTAATTTCAACTCTAAATCAACCCTAATTATTTAATATTCAAAGATATCACCTTTAATTGTTACTCATAGTAAGATTCAACAAGATTAATACATAATCAATCCAAAACTCATAATCTTAAGTAAACTTCCAATCAAACTAGAAAAATTAATTAGAGAAAGAAGAGATGGCTTACAAAGGTGAAGCTACAAAAAGGATGAAAAAGAAACAAGTGGTGAAAGGGGTGGTGGTGGTGCAACCCATGTGATGGTGGAGGGAAGGACAGTCGGTTGCATCGGCTACTGGCGATGGAGGAGGCCTTTGGTTGAGGGGGAGAAGAGACACGATTATGCAGTGTCTGGGCCCCTGCTTGCTGTTCGTGGGAGAAGAAGAGGCACGGCTACTGGTGGCCACGGTGCGACTCACGACCAACAGGTTGGCTGGCTGGTGGTGGTTGGTCGTGGGAGAAGGTGGAGCAGCTGGTTGGTTTGAGGAGGCGCACAAAACGTGAGGGAGAAGGAGAGTAAGGTGTATTGATTTGCTTTTTGGTTTGAAAATGAGGAGTAATGGGTGTTTACTACTTAAAACCCTAACACCTCTTTTATTTTATTTATTTATTTCTAGATTACCCTTTTGAAGTGCCCAACTAAAAAAGCTCACTTATGTGTGCTCACAAGTTTTAATAAATAGAATGATTTTGATTCAAACCTCTTTATTTTTGATAATTGTAAATTTATTTTTAATATAAGTATGTTAATGTTTAAATTAATGTATGAAAGGAATTTATTAAAAGTAATTCAGAAATAATTAAATATAATTGTAAAATCTTTAAAAGTTATTAAAATATTAAATATTTACTTCATTAAAATCTCGAGGGTGTTACAGTTTTGTTAAATCGAGAGATTAAATAACTGATATTCTCAAAAAGGTTGTTGCATTTGTAGCATTTTAAAAAAATTCTATGTAAGTTGGGTGTTTAAAATCCTACCATTAAACTTTAGTGAGAATGTCGGAAAGTTGAATAATTTTAGAAGAAGTTATGTTGTAAATAAAAGTTCACTTTTTACACTGATAATGAATAGAAATAACAGGACAAAAGTTTTTGATAACGCTAAATTTCTTATCTATTATTTTTTCAAAAACTATACACATAAAGAGCAATGAGCACAAAGAGTTCTCTTAAAACTACAAATTTAAGCATTAAGTAGAAAATGGGAAAGTGCATCTTTGTTAAGAACCAAATTGTGTTAACATTTTTTTATGATTCCCTCCTTACTAATGGTTAGAGCTGTTAAAATATGATCAGACCCGAAAATCCGAACCGAAATCGAAAGTTAATCGACTTGAAAATATGTTTCTTTTTTAGGTTTAGCGAATCGATATTATCCGAACCGAAGTTGCGCCCGAACCGATTTATGACAAAAAATCATAAAATCGAACCCGAGCAACGACCGATTTTTATAACCGACATATAACCGTAAACCGAGATTACCTGAACCTAATAGTGACCGACCCGAGTCATACTCGACCCGAATCATGCTCAAAACCGAACTTGATCCGGCTAAAACCGACTTAACCCGAACGAATTTTTAATCGAAATGCTGTAAACCTGAGCCAATTTTTAACATAGAGGTATGATCGACTCATACTCAATCATGTTATTAGTTAATCTAATAAAGTAATAGAAATTTTAATAAATTAAATTTTATACATACATGGTTTCATATATTTAGAGTTAATAATCAATGGTCAATGTTTATTTAACTATTTTTAATCAATTTAGATGAAAAATGATAAAACTTTAATTTTAATTTACAGTCAAACAAGTAAAGTAACAAGATTTGCATTTTAACTATTTTGCCTTAACTAAAGATTATCATCAATTAAAAAATTTCTAACTTAATCTGATATTGACTCGATCTATAGTAATTAGTAATTCGTAGTCGAATTCTACTAGAAAATAATACCTGAACCCGATCTGTACCCGGTAAAACCGAACCAATTATTAACCGATGATAGTCCGAGACCGATTGACTACTCGACACAAACTTCAATCGACACCGAACCGATGCTAACCCGATAGCTCAAATAACTGATCTTCAACCGAATCATGACTGACCGACTTGACCCGAGTGTGAACCACCGTAACACGCATCCGAAAAATAATCGATCCAAAATATAACTGAACCGAATGACACACGCCCGAAACCGACCCGATCACCCGAATGAACACCTCTACTAATGGTTGAGTGAAGGAAAAAAAATAGAACTGTAACAAAAACTCCAATTATTACAGACCTATGCCACAGCATCAGTTTGTCTGTTGGTTCATATCATATCATTCAATAATTAATTATACAAACAAGAATATAGTAAATATGCATAACACTGCGTACTAAAAGAGAAAAAAAAAAAAAAAAAAAAGCATTCCAATAGTTGGGGAGTGATAGCGACCGTGATAGTTGAGAAAAATCAGTTAACTCGGCGACATAGGGTAACACCGTCACCTACCGGAAGCTGGCAAATTTCGACTCTCGGATCAGCAGCAATAGATTTGTTGAATTCCAACACAAATTCTCTGTAGTACCTAACGTATTTCCTCATCGGAGCATCTGGTGGCGCAACCACAGAGCCGTTCCATAGGGTGTTGTCGTAGCCGATAAGTCCACCTACCTTTACAAGATCAATCAACCTCTTGTGGTAGTTCCAATAGTTGTCTTTGTCCGCATCAACGAAAATGAAATCATACGATCCATGATTCTTGGGCTGTCAATTCATAAATTAAGATAAAAAAAATTGCAAGTGGTATGATAATATGGTTGGTGACATTTTGAAAATGTAAAAGAAATGTTTGAATATTCTGTTCATATAATTGGACATACAATACAAGTGATTAGTATTATTATTGACAACCTAGTGGTTATTGACTTATTGTATACACAACTCATACTCCGTCCATAAGTAATATTTAGTGTACAAATTGGTAAGTCATGGTGTCCAAATTGGTTAGAGTACTTTTTAGGTGCTGAATAATTAATTTATAGAAGACAAACATATGAGATAAAAACAAATTTCCATAAATAGAAAAAGGGATGAAAAAATTACTAGGTTAATAATTGCTAGGTTAATAAGCCATTAGGTCAATCGGCCTTCTCTACAAATTCCCTTTCGATTATGTAAAATAGCATAGATCAAGCAATAATCCCGTGTTAATACAATAATTAAATACTAGGTGAACAATACTTTACTTAGGTAAGCAAATCAACAGGAATGATATTGTCTTTGTGGTTGGAAGCTAGAAGTTCAATAGCTTTATAAACACGGGTACGCTCGATGATGACCCTTCCTAAGCAAAAACTGAGAAAAACACAAGGCTTCTTTAGAAATGACGCACTAAAGAAAAGGTAATATATGCCATCAACATTTATTCTTCTACTCAAAAATTGTGTCTAGATTGTGTATCACGTTTATCTTGTTTTAGCTTGCGATGCTAAACATCGATTGGGTTACATTTGATCAAATAAGCAAACTCATACGTGTTTTATTTTTGTATTCATGTTTATAAACGAAAAACACTTTTAGATATTGAGAAAACAACAAATCCAGTTGGTAATTGTTGCCTTTTAAGAGGGAGAATCTTAACTCATACTATTACATGCCAAGATTACATGTTTTACAATCAAACTAAGGGTATGTTTTTCAAGTGCAGTAGGAATATAGGATCATGCTCGAAGTGAATTTCTCATTACCTGGAGGCGTATATTCCAAAATGTACTAGATTATAATTGATCCCAAATATCAACCAAACAATATAAATTCTACAATTTCGTTTTACACATACATATTAGATCGGGATTTTACCAACATTACAATCGCCACATTTACTCAAAAATATCATCAAATAAGTTTAAAAGTATTGTTATGTATTAATTTGCTTTCAAAACGACTTGGCTAATCAGCCATCTCAGTATACCTTCTCATATCACATGGAAGTATTACATGATATACCCCACAACCACAACTATTTAGAAATATAGTGCCAATATACCTCATTCAAATCTACCCCAAACAAAAAGTCAACAGCTCAAACAAAAAAGATGCAACTTTCATGTTTGGTCTTATATCAACCTAATTTACCTCCTTCAAATCTACCCCAAACCCCACCCGATGTCGGAGTCAATTAATGGCATTGAGATCATCAACATTGTTGTAAATCTAAGCTATGTGGACAATTTTGCTAAACTAATTCCAGAATATAATCAGAAATGAATATCTAAAAATCTTAATTACTAAAAGGAAGCCAAAAAAAAAAATAAGAGAAATAAAAGAGAAGAATATTAAAAGTAAAAACTTACATCTTCAAGCAATTGATCAAGAAGAGGCAAGGCAGGACCTTCTCTGAAATCTATTTTGTGGGCAACACCAGCTTTTTGCATCACTGGTAAACCCAATTCAAAATTTTCCCTGTTTATATCCATCGCCAATATCTGCAAAAATAAATCAAATTAACCAAATCTGACAACCCCAATCACAATCATAGTACATCTACTAAGAATGGAATGATATCTGTAGTTCTCTACGAATCAACCACTTTAATTAATTCGGTAATTCAGTCTCATAATACATAAATTCAAACGTAATTATTGAGTTGATAAATTACCTTTCCATCATCAGGAAGAGCAAGAGCGGTAGCAAGAAGAGAGTAACCAGTGTAAACCCCAATTTCCATGGTGTTCTTTGCATTAATCAACTTAAGAAGCATATTCAAAAATTGCCCTTCATCTGCAGATGTTGTCATAAGATTCCTGATGCATGCAATCGAAAATAAATAATTAATCATATATTTAATCACCCAACTTCAATTCTGAAAACTACCAAATTCACTATCAATCAATAATCGTATTCCCTCCAATTCAAACCACTTGTCCGACACTCCTATTTGATTTGTAGATTATTTTTATTTCTATTAGGCAAATGAGATTCATTTGATTCTTCTCAATGAAAATTTTATTAATATTATTATTTAATAATCTTAATTATACACAATTATACATATTTAGATTTAGATTGAATTAGTGTATTGAATAGAGTTTAAAAATCAAAATGGGCAATCGGTGAGAATCGGAAATAAAAAGTATGATGTAATTGAGATAAAAAAAAAATACCATGGATGTTTAGCGGTGATTTCTCTGAGCTCCTTCATGGGCTCTGGTTCTCTTGGATAGACACTAGTCTCAAGAATATACTGCAAATTGTAAAATGATTCAAAACTCAGATTCAGATTATTATATTTTGAATTCAATCCGTGTTATAATTTGCAAAAAAAACTTAACCAACTAAACTAGCTTTAATCCATGATTAAAATTGATATGTGAATGATTGGATACCTGATATAGAGCATCACTTTGAAGAAGACTCTTATGTCCAACCTCAGAATGCTTGATTTCTTTAGTTTGTTGCTGTTCTTCTTGCTTGTTTTCATTTGTGATTTGCTTCTCTACTACGACATCAGCCATTTTTGTGGTACTTTTTATTCTATATGTTTCTTGATCTCTTTCTTTTATGGTTTCAAGCCTGAAATGTTTTAAGATTTTGGTCACAAATATATGGAACGAGAAGACCGGTTTAGTATCTCTTTTTGAATAATGAAATAAGATAGTGGGAGGTTATTAGACCGGTAACTTTAACCGGTTGGAGTTGGTGAAAAGTTGGGTAAGTGGACCCATGTGAGGATGGTGGGAGAAGAAACATCATCACACTTTCGTAGAGTTTCGCTTCAAGTATCCTACACATGCTCACATCTCACATGAAAATAAAAATAATAACGACCCCTTTATTTCTTTTTATTTATCTATTTTAAATTTTTTTCACTTTATGAGATATAAATTTAAATTTTTTTTAAACTATATATAAAAGACAAAATATATTAATGTAGAATCTTGTTAGATTCGTCCTGATGCAAATAATTTTAATATATTATTTCTATATTTTTTCCTTTTATACAGGGTTTCTTCTGTTTGGGGGTAAATTCGACAACTTTCTTCTAATTCTCCCTGTGAAGAGAGTACGGATATGGGTGTTCCGTCAATTTCCTCACCCAGACCCTACTCTCGAGCGTGATATTAGATATGATGATGATGATGATTAACTTTTACAATTTTTTATTATGCGTAATACTATGAAATATCGAGCCTCAAAATTTACTTTGAAATACGTAAAAAAGTAAAGTTGACAAAACAAAGGGAGTAGATAATTAGTCTAATTAATGTTTTGATGAGAATACTTTGAAATTTAATTTATTACACCTTAATATAAATCTAGAAAATTTATTAAACAAGTACAACGTACTAAAATTTAAATACTTGGCTGAATAAAATTAATAGCCTTAACTCCATTTGTTTTTATGTGTTACAAGTTTTTAATAAAGTTCAAGAAATACTTAATGGATAAAAATACTATTGATTGATGGGATATTTACTTGGATGGGAGGGATATAAAAATAAAAACATTAAAAAAAATTTTGCAGTCAGTCCAAACTTTCCAAAGTATTCTACCAACTCAGGCTTTGATATGGAGTAAGGAGAGCATTATGGAGTTAACGTTACATGCATAAGATAAGTAGAATACACAATTAGAATGTGGACACCAACTCCTTGAATGGGATCAAACATAGTCTTCTCTCTTCACCAACCACAATACTTCACCAACTCCCTGTGGACTAAACTTATGACTTATTTCCACCAATATTTTGACTTAACTCCTATTACAAATGTAGAATTCACGTCAACTTTTTCCCAAACCAGATATATTGGGTTTGGGACTTTGGCTCAATCAATATATTTTGGATTTTGGGTCTAACTTTTGAGATCTAATGGGATCTGGGTCTGTATTTAATCATCTATGTCTAAAAAAATTAAAAAAGTATGGGTTATGATTTAGGGTCTTCAGATTCAAATCCGACCTAGACTCTTTCTGTAGACCAATTTAACACCAAAACCTAATAAATCTCTTCCAGTATCAAAAAAACTTCATATATCCGTAATAGTCGAAATCAATCGGTATAAGCTTATACTGACTAACTTCCGAGTGTTTTAAACAACCATAATAAATATAGTCGATAGTTCATTTTAGTAGGAAATCAGTTAGAATTTTTCAGTAACATTAACAGTATAAAAGTTAGTAAGAAATTCCAACTGCCAATTTAGTCAGAAAATAATAGGAAATTTTCGACTATTTTTTGACATTTTATTAGTTGAAAATTAGTTGGAAAGCATTATTTTTGAAATTCATCATAAAATAATAGACAAATTTATAAAAATTTTCGACCGATTTTCCTACCAAATTTTCACTAACATGCATGTTTGTCGGAAAAAAAAATTTATTTTAGAATGCTCTAACAACCATCCATACAACCGAGTTACTTAGTGATACTTGTCTTGTTGTCTTGATAATTGACTTATTACTCAGATATTAATATTTTATAACTTATATTTACATGTAGAAAATATTTATTTTGAATAATTTATTTAATAATAATAATAATAATACTACTAATTATTATTATTATTATTATTATTATTATAAAAAAGAAAAATTACATAGAATAATCCAACCTTTTCATGATTTTCCTATAATAATCTCACCAATATTGGTTAGAGTAATCGAACTTTCCTAGTAGTTGCTTAGAGTAAATCGTGATAACAAAATGATTTGCTAAAACGGGTTTTATTTTGAAAAGAGATAAAATAAAACAAAATGTCGAAAAAAATGCAACAATTCTAACTTTTTATGTAAATTTTCACTAATTTTTAATTTACTTTTTGGTAAATTAACTACTATAGGAGGTCATCCAGTTTTCCGAGTTTACTCTAGGCAAATAACCTCTAAAGTTAGGATTATCAATAGTTAATCAATAGGTGGGATTATTATTGAAAAATCATGAAAATATTAGATTATTCTAGGTAATTTTTACTAATTATTATTATTATTATTATTATTATTATTATTATTATTATTATTATTATTATTATTATTATAGTAATAATGATAACAATTATTACTATTATTATAATTTTATTATTACTATTAATTTATTATTTTGAAAAATGGAAAATATATAAATAGTAACACTGACGTTGGAGGCACCAAAATCACTACCATAAAAAAATAAGAGGAAAGAAAAAGGCCATTGAAAGAGGACCTCAAGAGATATGCCACTCATGAAAAAAAATACATAGGAGTGAACTATATGACAACACCTTGACAACTTCCTACACCTAAAACATCATCCTGATATACATGTTATATAACAAAACAAAAAATGATATGTAAGGATTACATACATGAGAAGTTTTTGCACTAACAACGCAGTCTAGTAATAAAAATTAGCTCAAAACGCACACATAAGCAGCCACCAAAAGCCATCACCACAGCACACATAGGTAGCAAGCGACAATTGGTAGCTACACAAATAGAACTTTAAAAGTACCAGATGCTACAAAGTAAGGCAGCGAACGCCCCAGCCACGTCTTAAGCCTACTGCCAACGTTTACCAGAGACCAACACAGCCCAACGCACCCTAGAAGTTCAAAGTTATGCACTAACAAAGCATCCTAGGAACAACAATTAGCTTAGATACACACATAAACCACCAAAACCAACCACCACAACATACACACAACACATAGGCAACAAGAAGCAAATAATAGGTGCACAAGCAACACAGTGATCACCCCAACCACCTTTTAGCATAACCCAATAGCTACCCAAGACCAAATCAGCCCAACACACCCTCTAAGATAGAAAGACTCTACTACCTTGTTGCATACATACACTACTTAGCAACAATCCTCTATACAGTGCAAAAACACAAAATAGAACACCATAGGCAAAGTTGCACAAGCCCCACAGCAGCATATACCATGAGATTACAGCTTCACAAACTACAATGTAACCGCCTTCAAACGGCATAGCAACCACTATGAACCTTTTCACATACATACATGTTTGTACAACACAACAGCACCCAAACCCAAAATAAAGAGACAAAAAGCACCGCTGAACATTGTTAGGAAGCACTGAGGACTATACCAACTCGGCACAAGAAATCTTGATGATGTGTATAGATGTAATAGCTCGAAACTAACGAGCTACTTAAACATTATTAATTTGAACTGATGCGGAAGCTTAATACTTATATCGGGCTACTCAACTGACTATAATCATCTATCAAAAAATTTAAATACATTATAAATACATTAAAAACTTGTTTCTTCTTTTTTTAGTTTATATATTAAATACTTTTTCATTTTATTTGGTTAAACATTTCATCTCAAAATCTTGAAATCATTTATCAAATCTATGGAATGGAACGAACTTTCTTTTCCATTGGGTTAGCTAGGCCCTTCGAATAACTACTAGACTAAGTTCCCTAGTGTGCAAACTCCACAAATAGCCAAACCATATTAGAAGATCTAAGTCTGAGGCACTAATCAACGTACTCTCTTCCCCAACTATTATGTGGTGTCGTGATAATCCCGATGAGGTCCAATTCCTTGAGACACCTTTGAGGTAGTCCCAACCGTTTTAAAACTAAAACCCATCTATAAAGCTTTTCTATAACTATTCGGTAGTTTCGAAATTCAAGAACAAACTTTCTATATTAGGAATAATATCTTCCTATATTAATATTAATCACAACTTAAGATTGATACACTTTTTTGTAATCTTTTCTCGTAACTAATAAAGATTTGAGTAAGAAATCCAATCATTTCAATTACAGCAAGCCGACAATCTCAGTCAATACAGCTACTCAATGAAATCGATATTTTAAATGTGAACATATTTGTGCTTAATAATAACTAACCACAGATTTGACTTAACTAGCTAATTAATGAGCTTTGCTTAACTTGATTGTATGAAAAAACTTTTTATTGAAAAATTATATATGGTAGCAACAAGTTTTGACAGAACGCAAGTGGCAGCACTTTTTTTTTTTCCACATGGTAGCAACAATATTTTTAAGTTTATTAAAACCATCGTAAATTCCGTTTGAAACTTAAATAATCCATTAACGTTTATTAGTTTTCAGATTATTCCTTTCTTTTTGCTTGCGTGATTTATTTTCCTTTAAAAAATAAAAATCTCCCAAGTAACCTAAAGTAGTGAAACATTGTGAGTACCCATTTGGAAGCTTGCCATTGTAGCGTCTTCATCTTTTCTGACTACTGGATGCATCTTGAACCCTAAGTGTGTGAATCCCATTTTTTCTTTGATATCGACCCAAAATTTGTGATTTTTTTCTTCTACCCTCCCAAATAACTTTCTTATGAGTTTTATTAGTGTTTTCAATCTCTTTTCGATCGAATATGTGTTGAATGTTAGAATATAAAAAAATTTTGGTGTTTGAAATACGGATAAATTAGAGTTTTTGTATTTGTTCATTTTGTTTGGCTTGTTGATGCATATTTCAAATTTTTGTTTAATTTATTTCTAAAATTTAGGATCATGTACTGATGTTCCTGGTCTCTTGCTCATGAAATTGAAATTGTAATTATTGTTGTTGTTGTGGCTTTAATTAATTGAATTTATGTTAATTTAGGGTAATATAAATTGGGGAAAGATGAAATTTCATGAAACAGAGGTTCACTCTGATCCGGAGGCATGCTGAAGTTGTGGTTGATGATGACTGTACTTTGTTTTCCCGATTTTTTTGAGTAATGAGTGATCAAGATATTAAGTCATCTAGAGCCATCAGTGTCTGGGCTTCTTCATCCTCAATGGCTTGGAATAAGCCCAGACACTGATGGTGGAAGCCGCCATTAAGTCATGCAATGACACCTTGGCTGAGCTACAAGAGAAGCACGACAGTACTGCAGCAAAAGCAAAAGCACAGAGCCAGAAGATTATAGAAACTCGCGGCAAGTTAAATTTAAATCAAACACCTTGGTTTAAAGCTGAAAATTATAATCATGAAGTTCAAGCAAGTTTTTCTGATTTTATTTATGAATTAAGTTTTCAAGGGATAAAAATTACTAAATTTAGAAACTGGGTTGAGAAGAATAATAGTAAAATTTTTGTGTTTCATGTGAAATCACAATCAATAACAGCAGTAAAACGAATTTTAAGATATTTGAAGGGAACAAATGACTTGTTCCTATTTTACCCTAAAAGTGATGTCTATGACTTGAAAGGTTTTAGTGATGCAGATTATGCAGGAGATCTTGTGAACAGAAAAAGTACTTCAGGTATGGTACAATTTCTTGGCTCATGTTTAGTGTCATGGTGTTCCAAGAAACAAAACACCGTTACATTATCCACTGCCGAAGCTGAATATGTAGCAGCAGCAGCATGCTGTTCCTAAATGCTTTGGATAAAACAGCAGCTCAGAGATTTTGGTATTAAATTTGAATGTGTTCCCATCTTTTGCGATAATACCAGTGTCATCTGTATATCTAAAGATCCAGTGCATCATTCAAGAGTAAAACACATCCACATTAGACATCATTTTCTTAAGGACAATGTTGAAAACAAAAATATTATCGTCTCGTCAAGCATGTAAACAATAACGAGCAAATAGCTGACATCATGACAAAACCACTTCCAAGGGAACAACATGAAAAAATGAGATTAGAACTTGGCATAATTAAGCTGCATTGAAGTAAGTGACAAGCATGATCCTCAGAGGCAAAATGAAAATTGAAAAGGTCAATAAACCACAAAAATCTTGATTGAAAAATCAATTATCGAAAAGATCAGGTACGCATTATTTAAAAGTAAATACTGTAAATGCTCTCATGTTTGCATGTTTAAATTGATCAGACTAAAGAAGCATAAAATTTCTATCTATTTTATTCTCATAAAATTATTTCATATTTTTCAATTTCTATATTTTTATATATCCCAGCATTTTCTTTGATGGTTAACAAAATTTAATTAAAAGTGGGAGTCGGATCATCGTAATGCTTCATGAAACCATTAACTTCCCTTTCATACATCAAAAACCCTTATACACATTAAATAAAGTGTATTGAAACACCTTAGTAGACGTCCCCTCACATTCAATACATACACTTCCTCACGTCAAACCATAATCGCTTCATCATTCCAAATCACAATCTTTAAACCTGAAAACCCTCTCAATCCCTACTGTTTCTTCTTCTCCAAATCACAAAATCGACCATGAAAACCCCAAAATCATCACCTTACAAACGATCCAACAAAACTCCTAAAATGACACAACCAAAACCACTAAATGTAGTTCACCCATCGCCTCAAATAGCAGCACCCGAGCCATCATCACGAGAACAGTCGGGTACACCTGTTGCTTCTAAAATGCATGTGGGTAACAAAAGACCGAGTGACTCTACCATGAACAAATCGTTATCAACATCAGCCAAGAGGGCAAATATCGTTGTTCCTAACAGCGCAGAAGAGTTATCTAAAGAAATGACCGTAGGATTTGGTCTTGACAAACATTGGTATGAATCCACTTTCTTTCCTCAACTACACGCGATTTTGCACAATCAATTCTGGGAATCACTAATGGCAGAATATTGTTGTAATCCAATATACCCTGATTTGATGCGTGAGTTTATTTCAAACTTTTCAATTGATAATGGTGTTTGTACTAGTAATGTTAAGGAGGTAAAAATCGAGTTCAACAGTCTGATGTTGGGTTAGTGGCTTGGAGTGCCGGCCATTGGTTTTGATGTGTACTATGTTGGGTCTAAAATAGTATTTACAGGTATTGATGAGAAGAATGTGTGGAAATTCTTGGGAATAAATGAAAAAAGAGGAAAACTTAGTCATAACGTACTGTCCCCTTTACACAAGTTGTTATACAACATAGCACGTAGATTTATTTTACCGCGTAATTCCAAGCGTAGTGAAGTAAACCTATGAGATGCTACTTTAATTTACTGTATGGCTAACAACATTAAAATTAACTTTACTTCTTTGATGATTTCCCCTTGTAGGTTTGAACTTCCCTATGGGTCTTAACAACAAGATAGGTGCTAAGTGTTTGAGTAACTTGCACCTCAAATTAAATGAAAATGGGATCCTAGAGAATGTTTGTGAACAAGTTGATGTGAATTCTGAGAACAAAGAGGAAACCAATAAAGTTGAAAAAGAAGAGAAAGATCAGGAGGAGGAATTGACTGATAAGGAGGAACAGGAGCCTGTTCCCTCTGCCACTGGGAAGGCAGAAGGATGTTCTAAAAGGAAACAGGAGGAAAAGACAAGTCAGGGGGAAGCTGTGAAGGAAGATGAAGTTGTGGAGAAGGAAAAAGAGGAAAATGTGAATAATGAGGAGGTCTATGTGCCTAATAAGAAACAACCTAGCTTAACACCCAGGAAGAGTCGAAGGCTAGCTTCCAAAGGGAAGAGACCAGTTGTAACTCTTGATGATGACTCTACCTCTTACAAAACTGTTGAACCAAGTAATCCTTCTTCACCAAAGCCAACCACACCATCATCCCATCACTTTCCTTCACCACCACAGTCACCTATACCATCTTCACCTCCACCAGTACACACCTCACCAAACCAAGGCTTTGATCACACTGCAGTTCCCATAGCCCCTCTATTTTCTATACTTCTAAAGCTTAATGACTTGCAGTCCCGCTTCTTTGCTTTTCAAGATGAAATTCGTGTCTCCTTAGCCTCTCTTGCTGAACAGATGACCCAGATGGAAGCCCGTCTAGGTGCCAAACTTGATACAGTTGAGGTGGAGACCAAATATATTGATGAAGAAGCGCCTGCACCTTGATTCCTCCTCTTGCTTTTAATGTTTTAGTTGTTCTAACCATCATCTTTTTAAACATTATTGTTCTTATGTCTTTTCATTGTACCAGCTGGGGTACAGTTTCTTTGTAATTGATATTTTCATGAACATCTCACTTTCTCTTATGCTAATCTTCGTTTGTGACAGTTTAACATAGCTTACTGTGCTTGCATCTCTTAGTACTTACTTTTCATCACTGCATCTTGATTCTATCTTTGACTATATCTATATGATTAATGCTGTGGATTGATTTTTCTATTTCTTTTTTATTGATGTCAAAAGGGGGAAGATGATTTGGCACAAACTTAAAGGATGTTTGAGTATGCTTGGTTTATATCATATCTATATCTGTTGTTCATTAGGTTTGTGGCTATGCTCTGAATCTG
This sequence comes from Amaranthus tricolor, assembly GCF_026212465.1. NCBI lineage: Eukaryota > Viridiplantae > Streptophyta > Magnoliopsida > Caryophyllales > Amaranthaceae > Amaranthus > Amaranthus tricolor. Next base: position 8,780,918 of record NC_080052.1, on the reverse strand, counting down.
AATGCTATGCACTAATAATATATGCTCTGATCTCAATTTCATATATGCTTTGATGATTGTAATGAGTATCTGGTATGATATGTTCTATAAAGTTAAGCTTTGATCAGTCTAAATAAGCTTTGTTATGAATTAGTTAAGAAATTAGTAAGTTGCTATAAGATGATTGCTCTAATATTACTTTGTATTATCATTTTGATTACTTATGATATAATTTTTATGCTCTGATACTCAGTAATATGATAAAGCTCTGTTTATGCTAGGACTAAGGATTTTTGTAAGTTTTGTTATGTTTAGATTTATTTGAAGCCTTAAGCAATAAACTACTTCCAATGCTTTGATAATGCTTAGGTTCTTTTAAATAATTCTAATTATTAGAGTAATCTGTTTTTAATATATGCTTGGTAAATTATATTGTAATGAATTGATTTACTAAGTTATGTAGAGTTGTTTTAATCTCTGGCATGCTCTATAATATTGATTTTACTCTATTTTTATTTAAGTTTGTTTAAAAGTTTATCATCATCAAAAGGGGGAATTTGTTGGACCTCTTGAGTTTTGATGATGACTACACTTATTTAAACAAATATGTTTTTAGAGATTGTGTGCAGGTCAATATCCGGTCGTGACTATGATCGTTGATAATACCTATGACTTGGTCTATGGAAAAGTACGTGTCAAAAGGATCCAAAAGATATTAGAAGAGTATATCGCTTAGGATGTAAAATGGAGACAGAAGGTCTATTGTTCCCAAGTTGGATGTTCTAACAAAACTGGAAAATGGAGACAGCGCACTGATCCTGTTCTGGAGTCAGCTTAATACGTTCACTGAAAATTCAGATTATTATTTTCTAATTATTATTTTTAGTTGATGTATTAATTAAAGTTAATTTGTTGCATTAATTAATTATTGAGTTATTTGGCAAAGTATTTTCGAAAAATATCTAACATGTTTATAAGCCTTTATTTAGGTGAATAATTAGATTGACTAAATATAGGTACAACAGCTGAAAATAGGAAAAAGGAAACTGTGTAACCAACCTGCCTATTTTTAGTAAAAAAGGGAACAGTAACCGTCTTTTCTATTGTTAAGATAATCGATCCTAAATTTGGTAAATAGGTAACCATCCCTAATATTAGTAAATAGCAATCGTCCCTATTATTAGCAAACCTTAACCGTGTCTATATTTAGCTTAAAGTACCCGTGGTTATTATTGGAAAAAGGGAACTGCAGCTAATTTTAGTATGTGGAAACTGCTGCTAAAGGGAACAGTAGCTATTATTAGTATATGGGAACAACGTTTATTATTAGATAACCGTGGGCTTGAATTTATCAAGATTAATACCTATTTTTAGATATTACCCGTAAGATGACCTTGGATCTTAAGATCCACATTATTCTCCTTATTATTTGGATAAGGGAATAGTGGTTGGTTACTTCCTTTTTATTAGGGAAATTGGGTCTATAAATAGAGACTTTCAACTGTTCCTCAGAATATGCCAACATGTTAGCTTTGATATTTCATCCGATTATTTTTGGAAATTTACAAGAAATATTTTGTTTTAAAAATTGCCAATCAACTTACAATATTTTCTTGTGAAACTCATTTATTTTATTTTAGAGAATTTTATCCTTTTTGTAAGGGTTTTTGAGTGAGTATTTGTAATTAGACTTGGGTCAGGCTAAGAGGGATTAGATAGCTTTGAGTGAAGCTTGTAAAGAGTTTAGCTTTTAGTGAAGCTAAGAAAGTTGCTTTGAGTGAAGCAATTGAAAGGAGAAGTTGGTCTAGTTGATGCGCTTCGAGTGAAGCAAGGTGTTTAATGTAATTGTAACGAGTTGCCTTAAACATAGTGGAGAATTTAGAAATCCCGTGGAATCGTGGTTTTTCCTTTTAATTAGGCATAGAAGGTTTCCACGTAAAAATCGTGTTGTCTCTTTCGTTATTTCGCTCTAAGTTTAAGCTTTATTCATTTTATTTAATTCCGCAAAAACAGGGCAAAAACGCTTAAACTTGTAACAATAACAATTCGCCCCCCCTCTTGTTGCTGTTCCCATCTCTAACTCAGTCTACAACATTAAATCCATGTCTCATCCTTATTTGCCACTTTTTCTATTTTCAAATTTTTATTAGATTAATTTTAACCTTAAATTTCCTCAATTTCCGTTATTTGACCATCTTCGTCCATATCTTCCCTAGTTTCCCTATAAATACCGACACTTTGTGATTTTTCAAGTTACATTAAATGTGAATTCTATCAAAGTTTTGAAATTTCCTAATCTCCTAACTTTCTCTTTAACTTGTTAACAACTCTAAAAACTTCTTTGTACTCTTCTCTTCTATAATTAACCTCCCTCTCTCAGTTATTCCCGAGTGTTTACCTCATGAACAACCATTCATCTAGAAAATCCAGACTACTAGGTGACCTCATTTGAGATGGTTGGATATTCTGGACTCATCTTCACTTCAAAAACTTGAGGGGATCCACTTTATTCCCCCTCACACCTCACAGATGACCAGTTGGCCTTAGCCATGCTTGGCCTTAGTGCCACCACCCATAACATCAAAGACTTAAGAGAGATGGTGGTCTTTAGGGCCTAGTTTATGCTGGAGGATTACTGCCATTGAATATTTATTATTTTTTTGACTTGAAATATTTATTATTATTATTTCATAATAATAACAAACATACTAAATCTAAACTAATAATAATAATAATAATAATAATAATAATAATAATAATAATAATAATAATAATAATAATAATAATTATTATTATTATTATTATTATTATTATTATTATTATTATTATTATTATTATTATTATTATTATTATTATTATTATATATTAAAATTAACAAATTAAAAGATAAAGTCAATTATTAATAAAATAACATATATTACAAAAAAAATCAAGTTAATCTTATACCAAGGTTAATTTTTTTGAAATTTGAATAACTTATATCACAAAAAAAAAGATATATAAAGATATAAATGTAAATAAAATTAATAATTTAAATAATCTTAATTATACTAAATGTAAACTGTTGTTTGAAAGCAACAAGTTTAGGTTCATTTTTTTATAATATTGAGAACTCCAAGTTTGAATCTTGTCATTATTATTATCATCAAACACAGTTGGACTATAAACATTATCTTCAAAAGCAGAAGAAACCTAAAAAAATTGATGGGTTATGATCAATATTATTAGAAGCTTTTGAAGGTTAAAAACAAAGGCTTAATAATAGGAAAAGTGTGACAATTATGGCTTTGAAGAAGAAATTAAAGTAAAACTTACTTGGGTTCTTTTTGTTTTGAGTATTTGTTGCTAAAGAATTAACCTTTTGATAATTTGTGTATGTATGATCCTCCATTTGCCATTAATGAACAACAAAAACAAAAGAAGATGAAAAAATTTTAAAATTTAGGAAACATAAAGGATAAGAAAGAAAGAAATGAGAGAATCGTTATTTATAAACTTAAAAATGAAAAATAGATTAAAAAGAGAGTATAAATGGGGTGTAGAAAATGAAAATCTAAAACTTGATAAATAAAAATAGAGGTACGTGAGAATGAATGAATATAAATGGTGGAAGGGGTTATATAGAAATGAGAGGAAAATCAGTTAGGATTGAGTTTGTTTGAGGGGAAAAATTTTCTTTGAAATTTAATAATCTCGCCCACAAAGTTGGCGACAAAATTAGCTACAAAAATTATTTTTCACCAACCTTTAGCTACAAAAAGCTTTGTAACTACCTAGCGACAAAGCATTTTTATAGCTAGTTTTATAGCTAATACTCTTTACTCTGAAATCAATTTTGCCTCTAAATTGACTTATTTTTGTAGTATACTCAAGTCACAAGTGCAACATAACTTTATGCTATATTAATACGATTAGCGGAAATGGAGGAAAAGGAAAGGGAGAAATTAGAGTTCGAATGAAAGAGTGGTGATTTGGCAAGCAAGAAGTTTCATTTCTTTCGAACGATTTTTACTTTATCAGAGCTCAAATGTACTTTACCTACAGAAGGACATAAGGTAAAGTATAAAACTAGATCATGCACAATCGTTTGCCGAGAAAAGTCAAAATGTTGATATAGTATGCCATATTATAGTAGTCTACAACAACAAATAGCTGAAATTAAGCTTACACACTATGAGAAACTAAAAACAAAGAAGAAATGTTTGTAAAGCTTACAATCTTCTAGGTTGTACCATATTTCAAGCAGAATTTCTTTTGATTGTAGTACAACATCTCATTTAAGCTACAATCTATATTCCTTTGCGACAATACTTTTTGTCGCAACTCCAAGCTCTTCTTCAGGCCATGTCGGAAAAAGTCGGGATAATCTACAACATCCTGTATGCTTTTTCCCATAACTTGAACCAGAAACTTCATTTTTGGCTCCAAGGAATTCTTTATGCTTTAAATCAATACAGGGGGGTAACTAGATACCAAAGCCGCTATCTGCCTGTCACCAAACCCATACGTTCTTAAGTAATCGAAGTTTGGTTTAAGAACTTTGTTAACATCTCGACACAAAACCTCAGGGTAGTTTACAGCCACTTTCTGAAGATCTGTTTTGAACAGACCAATTTTCTTTAGAAATTCTGCAGTAGGCTACAGTCTCTTCTCCACATTGTAACCCATTAAAAATGGGTTCTTTACTAAAATTTTACGTATCATACCCTCTTCATTAAGCCTTAACTTGGTGAGGAAATCAACAAACTGAGTAAGTTTTGGTTCTACATTGTAGATTATGATTCTAGGGTCCACCAATACCATTTTGCCAAGTTGCTTTTCGGAAACCCCAAGGGCCTCAAAAAAACCTAAGATGGGACACAACTTTTCTTCTGCACTGTGAGAAAATAGGTAGGGAAATTTGATAATAGCATTTGCAACCTCTTCTTGATTTGTAGCGAGAGTTTTGAGACACTGAACCATAGGTTCAAGTGTGTTTTCCACGCTGAATGTGAGAATTTTCGGGCATTTGAGAACAACGGATGGAAGTTTTCTCTCCTGGATACCAATGGATTTCAAATAAGCCTAGTTTTCGGAAGCCCTCTCTCTTTGCAAACCTTCAAGCCGCTTGCACCTTTTGAACATGTCGTTGATGCTTTTGTCATCAAATACTTTGTCCTTGAAGAACCACAATACAATACTGCTGTTTTTGCTGTTATTGATCTCCATAATGATTATCTACAATGAACAAAGCTAGTCAGGTATGTCTAGTTCAGACAAAAAGCGACAAACAACTTAAGGGGTGTTTGGCAAACAACTGATTAGATTTGTTCAGACAAAAAGTTCACAAACAAATAGAGCTGAGTGAATGTGAAATTGTTGGCTGAATTGATCAAATGCTAAACATTCGCAAAGCAACACTATTTCCCTCCTATGAAATTTTCAGCAAAGTAAAAGAAACTTTTTAGTACATTTTTCTGTTGTTTAAACTACACATGGGGTAGGTGCAGAATTGCAATAGTAGCACATAGAAAGAACTCATTTAAATAGAGGTTTTATGGTTAGAATTGAGAAAGGACTTTAATTTCAACAAAAACACAACAAATACTACGGACAAAAACAAGAGGAGGAAAATAGATGCAAAACGATTTATTGATATAGTTCGGCCAATATGACCCATCTCCTCAACCAAGATAAGAGTTCGTAGGAGAAAAAAGGAAGAAAATGCATTTCTAAAGAAATTTATTGTTTCCTAAACTCCCACACGGAATACATATAATTCATCACTGACATGGAGTTGCAAACTCAACTTATTAAAACTCTTTAAAGATTTCCCGATAAAATTAAGTAGAATGTTCGAAATAAGACCCAAAATCTTCTGATAACAAAACTTATACTCATAATCACCTATTAAATAAGCAGGAAATGTAATTGCGTTTTCAGCGAAAAATGCCTCTGCAAATGGTACCTTGTAGGCTTACACGGTCATGCCACACACTAACCTGTGCAAAGTGCTTATACATTAGACTATTGTCACATGATTCGCTAATCTCCTTCCGAATCGCGAATCGAAAAAGCGAAATATGGTGTGTTTTGGGCAATTCTTAGGAAAATTTGAGCGAATCGCGAGTCATAAAGCAAATTAGCTAGTGAATTATGTTACCCTGATCAAAACAATTCAAAGGAAGGGAAGGGGAGGAGGGTAGATGTTTTTTCCTTTAGATCTTTCGCACTACTAGATAAAAGACTTGTTGCAACGGTTATGGACCGTTGCTGTAGGGCTAAAAAGCGTTGCTAAAAACTTTTTGCGACGGTTACAAACCGTCGTATTTTCTGCCGTTGCAAAAAGTCTTTTGCAACGGTTAATGCCACCTTTTTGCAACGGGTGCATCTTGTTTGGTAGTAACCGTTGCCAAAAGTCTTTTGCAACGGCTTCTTGCATCTTTTGCAACGGTAGCAGTTGACTGTTGCCAAAGATACAATCTTTTGGCAACAGTTTCTCTTGGTCGCACAAGACCGTTGCAAAAGGTCTTTTGCAACACCAACCTATATAAATAAACCTTTGCAAAAAGTCTTTAATGAAAAAGCTAAGCAAATGATAATTTTAATAATTGATAGCATAAGATGTAATTAGAAATTTGATTACAAATATTATAGTTAAGAAATTTACACGATTAACTTGTTATATCAAAAACTAAGGATCAATTCTTCCATAACCTAGTGCAACCAAATATTCACCTATACATCATTACGTCTAAAAAGTATCGAACAAACAAGTTCACAAAATGTTTCCAAAAGCCACACAAAATGTTTCCAAAAGCCACATAAAATTCTAAATATGTTCTTTTACGGCTCAATTTCATCATCATTTTCCACCTCCTTGTCATCAGCTGCTTCACCATTTTCCTATGTTAAAATAAAATCAATAATCAACCAAAATGAACTGAATTAAGAAAGCATTTTAAAAAGAGACAAATATGATACAGGAGCTTTCAGGTCAACTATATCCTAAATGAAAGAATGAGATTAGACTGAATATAATAGATGAATAAGAAGGGAGAAACAAAGTGAATAGAGAGAAACAGAGAGAATAGAGAAAAGAAGCACAAAAGCAGAAACATAAACTTACCAGATAGTTGTTCGATTGTGCTCCTGTAGAGTTATGCTCATTGGATTTGATGTATAGAGGATCACCATTGCTTCCACTCCTTGGCATTGAAGGAAGCACAATCTTCACACCAGGGTTAGCTTCAAGTAGCTTTTGAAGATCAGGGTTAGCTTGCAACACTTGATCCATAACTTGTGATTGCATGATTTGTAAGTACGCTTCAGGAAAGATATAGCTTGAGCTTTTGCCTCCGTTCTTCAAAACAGTATTGGTAACACCTTTGCCAAATGTTCGCACACGCCCGCTATGCTCTGTTTTCTTGATCACGTCGCCATAAGGATCTTTATGGTTAGATCCTTCACCTTGTTGAGATTGTATTGCCTTCATTTGCTCCTATCAATGTGTGAAAAGTTATGTTAAATGAAACGGAGGAAGTAATAGATATACAACTAATCTGAATTAATTTGACACCATGGATCTATACAAAATTTGTCAGATTGGAACCCATCATCATAGCTAATACTTGATCTTACCACGAAATCGTATAGCAAAAACCATATACTTTCTCATGATACAGCAGAAAAAAGAAATTAAATTTTCAGATCAGCACCCCTTGATCTAGTGCTAATGATAACTACTTCCATTCATGATAAACTAATATACATTCTCTTGCAAATAACGGATTGATAATAAATGAAATGTTCTGAGACTAAGGCTGCCATCAGAGATCTCAAAAAATTGTGCCAACAAGATGACATGTATGGTACACAGCTAGAACAGCTTACTGATTTTCAAAATGTGCTAACCAGCCACAGACAAAATCCTTTTCCACACACAAAATAAAGGGTTCTCCATTGCAAATTGTTCTATTTTTATTAACCATAGTTAGTTGGTCATCATCAGTCATTTCCGAATGATACCAAACACATTTAAACAAGACAACATCAATATACCCATGATAAGATATCTCAATTATTTCTTCTATACACCCATAATACATGACATCTCCAGAAATTGGATTAGTATCCTTCCTACTAGCAAAACTGTCGGTCAAAGCACTTAGACAAACACCACTATTCTGCGTGACAAGGTTTCTCTCTCGTTTCATGGTATAAAACCTATACCCATTCACAAAGTACCCACTGTACTTTTTAGCCACAAATGAAGGTCCCATAGATAACCATTTGACATGCTCTGGCACTTCTTGTCCTTGGTGTAGCTTTAATGCAATTGTCTCTTTAAACCAGTCTTTGAAATCTTTGCTATGGCTTTGGGCAGTATGATTTCTTCTACTAGGTGAACCGGTAAATGGACCATTATGTCAAAAAATGCCGGTGGAAAAATCCCCTCAAATTGACAGAGAGTTTCGACTATCTCAGATTAGAGATTGTCGAGATCTTTGGGATCAATAGATTTTTTCCATATGCCTTTGAAAAATTTTGACATCCCAATTATTGGAGTTGCAACATGTGCCCTTAGGGTTGTCTTTGCGGCAATAGGAAGCAAATAATGCATCATAAAATGTGCATCATGGCTCTTATATCCGATGATTTTCTTTTCATCAACTTGAACACATCGAGAAATATTAGAGGCATAACCTTGTGGTAGCTTTGCATTTTTTATGGTTTGGCAAAACAATTTCTTTTCATCATCATTCATCCAAAACATAGATGTCGGAAACTCTTCACTTCCATCTTCTAATTCTTGAACCTCAAGCTCCGGCACCCATCGAAGGTCTTTCTCCTCTCGCAGGTATTTCAAATCCCGATGAGCAGATTTATGGTCTTTTGATTTTCCAGGAATGTCTAACAATGTCCCAATGACATTATCAAACATATTCTTTTCAATATGCATGACATCTAAACTATGGCGAAGATCGCAATTTTTCCAGTAAGGTAACTTGAAAAAAATGGGAATCTTCCTCCATGGATTGGGACCATCAGTATCTTGTCTCACTTTTGGCTTCCTTTTTCCAAATTCATTTGGAAAATCACGTGTTAGCTCCTCAACCTCACTTCCGGTCAAACAAACCGGTTCATTTCTTGTCTCAATATGCCCATTGAAGTTCCTCTTATTATACCGCCACGGGTGGTCTGAATCCAACCATTTGCGATGACACATATAGCAATACTTGTGACTATATTTTATGCCATGTCATAAAACTTGCTGTTTCGGCACACATGTACAACCTTTGCAACCTCTTCTTGATTGGGAAGTACCTTAGAACTTTAGATGGAATTCTACGAGTTTTTTCATTAGGATTGTCATCTTCATCATTATCCTTCGATTTCCACCTTGAAGTTCCACAGACATGGCAACTGGTTGCGTTTGCATGCTCCGCCCAATATAACATGCAATCATTAGGGCAAGCGTCTATCCTTTTGTAGTCCAACCCCAACAACTTTAAAACTTTCTTCGCTTCGTGCATAGATGTGGGCAATATTGCATCATCGGGGAGAACTTCCTTGAAGAAATTTAGTAAACCAGCAGTTGCAACATCGGACAACTTATGGTCACACTTGTAAATGTAGAGGCGAATTGTGAAGGCAAGTCTAGACATTTTTTTGCAACCCGGATACAACTCTTGTTCGCCTTCCTCTTTTAGGCGAAAAAACTTCTTCGCCTCTTCATTTGGCCCTTCTCTCAAAGCATCACTCAACAACTCTTGTATACCATCATTAATGTTTGATGGTTCATCGTGTTGAGGATCCTCAACTTCTCTTTCAGGGCTCATCCCTCCTAGATGAAAGGTTTCATCGTTTCTTGGCACAAAGCCATTGCAAATAATATGATCTCTTACGTCATTTCTGCCATACCAATATCGATGATGGCAATTAGAACATGGGCAACTAATCTGGTTCCCTTGGGACCTTTTAGCAAAGGCTTTCTCAATGTATTCATCCGTTCCTTGTTCATATACATGACTTCATCTAGAAAATTCCCACCAACCCTTACTTCCCTTATCCATCTCCTAAAAATATATCAGAACTATAAAAATTCAATAATTAAGATAGAGTATATACACAACTAACTAACAATACCTAAACTATAGAATCGATGATCGATAAACTTGCTTACTATAAGACTACGCATGCTATATATTCCAAATTAAAACTTGCACAAAGATAGCCAAGATATTAGACCTGAAATAGATCGAAATAATAAACAGCAGCAATGCTGCCAACAAACTACATCAAACAGTAGCAATAACACCAGAAAACAACAGCAAAAACACCACAAAACAACAATAAAGCAGTAACTTGAACTGTTGAACACCCAAGTATTACAACACCAATGAAAACACTATAATTCTTTTTCAAATAAGCCATAGTCCATGCATTATTTCAACTCCAAAGCTCGTAATAAATCATCCATCTAAGAGAAATTTGCTATCAGTATAAATCAAATAGGTCAAGAAGTTCCGAAAAATAATCATGATCACTGAATTTGCAACCCAAACCACAATTCTCTTAATCTTCACAATCAGGAAGCAGAAAACACACTAATAATTTGCATACTTGTACAAATATTCAGCCACACCCCAATGAACCAGTGAACAATCATATATACATGTCAAACAACAATCTAAACAGGAAATTGTGCATATATGCAATAAACTCTTCTAATTCCAAATCTGCCTACCAAACAACCACATTAAATTAGAAACAAAACTTATAAGCAAATTGCACAAAATAGCTCTTCAAAGCAAGAAAGACTAACACAATCACATACTTGAAAAAACCCATTACATTAGTCTAAACAACTTTTTACAGTAATCAAAGTTCCACTAAAACACACAAAACATTAGCCACCAAAAACCTACACATTACTGCATTCATATTGATCAGTCCTATATACAACCAAAACCAATAGTTAAGTGCAAAAGAATTACCACCATATTTCTCAAACACATCTGAGCTTATGCCAAAGAACAACAGGTTGACCAGGGCACCTGTTAAGCTTGAACGCATACACCAAATTCTTACAAGCCCCTCTCTTCTCCTCATAACTGACAACAAACATTCCCTATCTTAAGCATGATCTAAAGCTTCCTAATGACAAAAGAAAAAAAATCCGTCGCTTTTAGAGGTCTAGATTGCTTATACAAGATCAATATTAAACTAGCGATTACTTCAACTTTATTTGGAAAAAAAAAAATCAAAATACCAATAGCATAATTACAAGTTATTAACTTTGCCTATACAGCACGAAATTTTTGTTCTGTTGAATTGCTGGGACATTTTTCAGAAAAGGGGGGAAAATTCACACTCCTTTTTCATCTTTTAAAATTCACAAAAGTTAGGGTTTCATCAGGACAATTACCTTCGATTGGCGAAGATAGGTTGGTTGTCGAACGAGGTAGAAAAAATGGCGAGATATGTCAGGGAAATAAAACTTGAGCAATGAAACCCAAAACCACCCATTCACCAATGAAATCCCCGAAGCCGACCCACAAAAGCCACGGCGATGGAGGAGGAATGAGGGAGAGCCGCCGCGGTTTGATTTCTGGCAGTGATAGCTAGTGATGGTGGAATGAGGATTGAGGAAGAGGGTTGATTTGTGGTGGTGGACTGGTGAAGTTGAGAGGGTGAGGAGAGAGAACGGGAAGAATTAGGGGAAGAGAGAGAAAGAGCATGAGGGAGAAAATAAGAAAGAAGATTAGATTAGAGGCTTTGATGATTAAACCAATGAAAATTTGACATGTGTACAATTAACCGGTTATTACAGGTAAAACAGGTCAAGGTCCAATAATAAATTAAAATGTTTAAAGGTGGGTTTGTTTTGTAATAATCAAAAGGAGGGTTTAATATTTTCAGGCCACTAAAAGGTGGGATTTATAATACTCTTGACCCACACCCAACCCATTTAATTAAACGGGTCAAGACCCTTGACCCACACCCGACCCATTTAATTAGTATGGTGAGTTACTTGAATAATTAGCCTCGTATTTAATGACCTGTCTTAGTATTGGTTAGTTACTTATAAATAAGCTTTTTAAAAATGGAAAATTAAGAAAATGATATTATAAATAGTTTTGGAGGGAAAAAATTGCATAACAAATTTGACACATGCATAAGTTCTTGCAACGGGTGTAAGATAACCGTTGCTAGTTTATTTAACCGTTGCCTTTTCTAATCTTTTGCAATGGGTATAAGATAACCGTTGCCTTTTCTAATTTTTTGCAACGGTTTACTTGAACCCGTTGCCTTTTCTTATCTATTGCAACAGTTTTATTGTACCCGTTGCTAAAGCTGTTGCTATAAAATAAACCGTTGCCAAAGGGTGTTGCCTATGCTCTTTTATCTAGTAGTGTCGTATGCTAGAAGGATTTGTGTTGAAAAAATTGTAAATGAATTGTCCCTTCCTTTATCTTCCCTCTATAGTCTATTTCCCTTCCCTCCCCTCACCTTTACGTATTTAAAATTAGAGAAATGTCATCCCTCCATTTTTCTCCCCTTCCTTGCACTCCCTTTCCTTCCATCCAAACACAGCATCACACTCGCACAAAACTCGAAAGTGTAAGTAACTTTTCAGATATTAAATGAAACCAAGAATCCCATGATGGCAAGATCATTTTGCAATGTTTAATAAGATAAAATGACTTGTGCATCCCACTCGACATTAATTCATAGATGTAGAGCACAAAATGCAGCTAATATAGCGATAAGGTAAGAGACCATAACCTTATATACACAATCCATTGATAATTATAAACCCAATTTAGGTTTTGCTGTTCATCGAAAACAAAAGGATAAATATTGTCAATGAAAAATACCTATAATACCCATCATACAGAACACCAGAACAAACAAACTTATCAAAAAGTACAGAACAAAATCAGTTAAATTCCAATTAATAATAGAATTGGAAACTCATCATGATGCAATTAGAGAAGACTAAAACTTACATAAAGAAATATGGGGCTCAATTCACAAGTGAAAATGTAAATATTAACTTCAATTTTAATATAAAGAATGCAACTTTGTTACATTAAAAAGAGAGTACTTTGAATTTGGATATGAAAAAATAATTGAATCTAAAATTTACCTCTCTTTCTAAAATGGGTTTCTTCAATTAGCAACCATTGTAGACAAGAAATTGAAAACATAGCACTCTGTTTGTGCACACCGCAGGAAACTCTTCAAGCTTAACTTAATCTCTTACAAACTCGGTCTCTCAAAAAACCATTCTGAGATCCCCCATTATCTTATCTACTATCCCCCCCTTTCTTTCATTGAGAAAAAAGGGATTATGTGGTCATTTCAAACGTGAGTTGAAAATGACTATTATACCCCTTTCAATTTGAATCCCTAAAAACCCACTAAAACCCTCAAATCAAACAATTCCGTAGTGTCTTTGGTCTCTCTTTTCACATCAAATTTTTCTTAGTTTTCAGCAAATTTTCAGATTGAACACCAAGATGATAGCTTCAAGGGGTAAGATTTCAGAGCTACCTATAATTTTCAAGTTTTTTTAATGCTTTCTCATATATGTCTCAGCCCCATAATGCAAAAACTTCAACTTTCCCCATTTTAATGAAATTTCAATTGTTCAATTCCATTGATGATCATATTGGTATTGGGCTTCTTAGAAACTATGGTAATTATGGTTCTAATAGTCGTAGGAATAATGGTTATGCTAATGATGATGATAAATTTTCTAGAAATAATAGGGAAAATTATAGTGGCAATACAAGTTTTAGGTCTTCTAGAGATGGTGGTGATAGGCAAAAGCCCCGATATCAGGGAAGAAATGATAACCCTGATCATAGCTATAGGTGCCAAGGAAGAAATGGTAACCCTAATCGAAATTTATGCCCTAAGGAAGAAATGATAACCCTAATCATAATTGTTCATTTATACCCAAAATCAATAATCCACGCAAGAATCTATTAGTCCTTCAAGAATATCACATTACCCAAATGAATTTAAGAACCATCCAAGAATGTTAAATTATCCCACACTTTTCATTTGCAAGCATTTTCTTCAATAGAATTATAAATCTCAATTTTCCAACTTGACTAATATGAAACAACACCAATCTTATCACCTTTACTTGAAACAAATACGTTTTTAAAATCTTGAAGTCGATTACTAACCTAGGTTGAGGATGTTTTCAATTGGGTATTAAAATAAGTAATTAAAGGAAAACTAAAAAAAGGGTTACTTACAAATGGAAGAGCAAAGAAATAAAATGAAAAGAAACCATAATATTAAAATCGAACAAAAATAATGACATGGGAAAGGAAAAAAAATAAAGAAACTCAATATACCTTCTATCTTCAATTTTCATGCGACAATATAGACAAAAATCGAAAAGAAAGAAATTGCTGCTGTTGAACCAAGTAAATCATGGAAATTGAGGAAGCTTTGTTGTTTGTACGCAATTTTTGTTCCTTTATTTGATTAAAGATCAAACATAGAAATAAAGATGATTGATGTAATAAATTTCAAAAATTAAAGAAAAATAAAGAAGTGGGAAATCATACCTGCTGTTGTTTTGCTTTAGTATCTTTGACAATCTGATGAAGTAGGCTGTTCAAGTCGAAGACAAAGATGACGGTTCAGGGGCTATGTGGTCATTTCAAACGTGAGTTGAAAATGACTATGATACCCCTTTCAATTTAAATCCCTAAAACCTACTAAAACCCACAAATCAAACAATTCCGTAGTGTCCTTGGTCTCTCTTTTCACATCAAACTTTTCTGGGTTTTCAGCAAATTTTCAGATTGAACACCAAGATGATAGCTTCAAGGGGTAAGATTTCAAAGCTACCTATAATTTTCAAGTTTTTTAATGCTTTCTCATAGATGTCTCAGCCCCATAATGCAAAAACTTCAACTTTCCCCATTTTAATGAAATTTCAATTGTTCAGTTCCATTGATGATCATATTAGTATTGGGCTCCTTAGAAACTATGGTTATTATGGTTCTAATAGTCGTAAGAATAATGATTATGCTAATGATGATGATAAATTTTCTAGAAATAATAGGGAAAATTATAGTGGCAATACAAGTTTTAGGTCTTCTAGAGATGGTGGTGATAGGCAAAAGCCCCGAGATCAGGGAAGAAATGATAACCCTGATCATAGCTATAGGCGCCAAGGAAGAAATGATAGCGCTAATCGAAATTTTATGCCCCAAGGAAGAAATGATGGGTTTAGGAAGTCGTATGGTGAGCAAGGTAGTAAAGGTGATATGAAATTGGGTGATGACTTTTTTAAGTTTGATGGGATTGAAGAAGAGAGTGAAGGAGTTGGTTTGGGCGGTGATCGCAATGGGGGCAAGAATTCACAGCCTTCGGTAAGTGAGCTGTTGAATAGGCCTTCCAAAAGTGAGAATAGTAGTGGAAAAAGTGGGGATAAATTTATGGAGAAGTTTAAGCTTGGGAGTGTTGATAATGCGGAGAAGAAATCGGATGAAGATACTTTGGTGCAACCACCTCAGGAAGATAAGATGGAGGTGCCTGAGAACGCTGAAGAGATTTTTAAGAAAATGAAACAAAGTGGTTTAATTCCTAATGCCGTAGGCATGCTTGATGGGCTTTGTAAGGATGGTTTGCTTCAAGAAGCTATGAAGCTTTTTGGGTGGATACGCGAAAAGGGTACTATGCCAGAAGTAGTTGTGTATACAGCTGTGGTTGAAGGATTTTGCCAGGTGAAGGAATTTGATAAAGCTAAGAAGATATTCAGGAAAATGCAGGATAATGGGATTGTGCCGAATGCTTATAGTTATACTGTCTTGATCAAAGCTCTTACCAAGGCAAGGAAACTTGATGATGCGGTTGAGTTGTGTGTAGAGATGTTGGAAAACGGTCACTCACCAAATTTGATAACGTTCACGGGCTCATTCATGAGTTTTGTGAGGAAAAAGGAGTTGAAGATGCGCAAAACACTATTCTTACATTGAAGCAAAAGGGATTCCATATCGATGAGAAAGCCGTTAGAACTTACTTGGACAAGAATGGTCCAATGTCTCCTATGATCCAGGAAGCAATCTTTGGCCCTAAGAAGACTAGGCAGGGGCCAATTTGAGTTTCCTATATCGATCATTAATTTTCTAAGTATGCCTGTGAAGTTTTACTTTGTTTCTTGTTTTATTGACAGTTCTTCGATTTTAGCCTTCGGCTATGTTCTACATCTATCATTAATTTTGTAGTTTGTAGTAGAAACATCTTTTCAGTTCTGGTCCTTTCATCCTCCTACCATCCAACATGGCAACTCATCCCAAAAGGGAAAAGTTGCAAAGACCATATAACCTTAAAGATATTGTTCGATTTGTGGAAAGATGGGACACCAAAAGAAGGACAACTACATCCACAAGCGTTGGGTGAAAGCTTTCGAGGAAAAGATGGAAAACGGATCATCTAATAGTGATCCTAACATGAAAGGTACTACCTCATAAAATTTGAATGTTGTGTAGGATGAAGTTTCGTGGTGGATGGATTCAGGGGCCTCAAGGCACGTATGCAAGGAAAGACACAT
This sequence comes from Amaranthus tricolor, assembly GCF_026212465.1. NCBI lineage: Eukaryota > Viridiplantae > Streptophyta > Magnoliopsida > Caryophyllales > Amaranthaceae > Amaranthus > Amaranthus tricolor. Next base: position 8,764,369 of record NC_080052.1, on the reverse strand, counting down.
GTTCAAGACCTATACAAAGTTTGTAGATAGAGAAGCTCTATATAAGGAAAACAACTGCTCCATCAAGGTCGTCCTGGGAAAGGACAAGTTGAACTAGCGTTTAGATCAAGAAACATGTTAATCCTATAGGATGTGTAGTATGCTTTCGAAATAAGTAGAATTCTTTTACCCGGGCCAACCTTGAATTGTATGGGTTATAAGCTTGTGTTTGTGTAATATCCGAGAAATTTAATACTTTAGAATTGAGAAATTTATAATAAATATTCGAACAAGGATTAATTTGGCATGAGTAAATAAATAATTTGTACACTGAGATAACGAAGAAACAGTTTGGACTCAAGAATATGACCAAATTAGGTAGCCTCATCTTCTACCTTAAATTTCCAAACCCATTTTTCTTCATTTCTAAACCATTGAAATCCTTGAGATATCAACTACATCATCTTCCTTTTCCTTCTGAAAATTTTGAATGCCAACAAGCAGGATTCATCCTCAATTCTTTCCTTGATTTTCGATGAAGTAGAACCTTCATCCCCTTCCACTTGACTCAAACTCGTTCTTTCCCTTTCCTTCTTCTCTGTGCAGCAGACCCAGCCCTCACCAAAGCCACGAACACCACTTCTCACGGTGGTTCTGCAACCCTAACCGGCGTCCCTCTTCTTGATTCTAGCACTGGATTCTCTGTAATTTGGTAAGGACACAATCTTCATCTTCAATTCTTGTCTAATTCTTGAAATAAGAACAGTAGGTATATTTTTCTTCTTTTCTCTTTGATTTTCAAAACCTTTGTTTTCTTTCTGATTTTCGCACCTGTTTTCCTCAAATTCTCTGAGACTTCAAATAGAACACAACTTTTCATTCCATTTCTTTGTCCTTCGTGTTCCCAGTTTCGATTGGGCAACAATGTTCATTGTATTGCTTGATTGTCATGAGAAAACAGCCCCTGAACCGTCTTCTTTGTCTTCGACTTGAACAGCCTACTTCATCAGATTGTCAAAGATACTAAACCAAAACAACAGCAGGTATGATTTCCCACTTTTTTATTTTTCTTTAATTTTCGAAATTTATTACATCAATCATCTTTATTTCTATGTTTGATCTTTAATCAAATAAAGGAACAAAAATTGCGTACAAACAACAAAACTCCCTCAATTTCCATGGTTTACTTGGTTCAACAACAGCAATTTCTTTCTTTTCGATTTTTGTCTATATTGTCGCATGAAAATTGAAGATAGAAGGTATATTAAGTTTCTTTATTTTGTTTCCTTTCCCATGTCATTATTTTTGTTCGATTTTAATATTATGGTTTCTTTTCATTTTATTTCTTTGCTCTTCCATTTGTAAGTAACCCCTTTTTTAGTTTTCCTTTAATTACTTATTTTAATACCCAATTAAAAACATCCTCAACCTAGGTTAGTAATCGACTTCAAGATTTTAAAAACGTATTTGTTTCAATTAAAGGTGATAAGATTGGTGTTGTTTCATATTAGTCAAGTTGGAAAATTGAGATTTATAAATTCTATTGAAGAAAATGCTTGCAAATGAAAAGTGTGGGATAATTTAACATTCTTGGATGGTTCTTAAATTCATTTGGGTAATATGATATTCTTGAAGGACTAATAGATTCTTGCGTGGATTATTGATATTGGTTATAAATGAACAATTATGATTAGGGTTATCATTTCTTCCTTGGTGCATAAATTTCGATTAGGATTACCATTTCTTCCTTGGCGCCTATAGCAATGATTAGGGTTATCATTTCTTCCCTGATATCGGGGCTTTTGCCTATCACCATCATCTCTAGAAGACCTAAAACTTGTATTGCCACTATAATTTTTCCTATTATTTCTAGAAAATTTATCATCATCATTAGCATAACCATTATTCCTACGACTATTAGAACTATAATAACCATAGTTTCTAAGAAGCCCAATACCAATATGATCATCAATGGAACTGAACAATTGAAATTTCATTAAAATGGGGAAAGTTGAAGTTTTTTCATTATAGGGCTGAGACATATATGAGAAAGCATTAAAAAACTTGAAATCTTACCCCTTGAAGCTATCATCTTGGTGTTCAATCTGAAAATTTGCTGAAAACTAAGAAAAATTTGATGTGAAAAGAGAGACCAAAGACACTACGGAATTGTTTGATTTGAGGGTTTTAGTGGGTTTTTAGGGATTCAAATTGAAAGGGGTATAATAGTCATTTTCAACTCACGTTTGAAATGACCACATAATCCCTTTTTTCTCAATGAAAGAAAGGGGGGGATAGTAGATAAGATAATGGGGGATCTCAGAATGGTTTTTTGAGAGACCGAGTTTGTAAGAGATTAAGTTAAGCTTGAAGAGTTTCCTGCGGTGTGCACAAACAGAGTGCTATGTTTTCAATTTCTTGTCTACAATGGTTGCTAATTGAAGAAACCCATTTTAGAAAGAGAGGTAAATTTTAGATTCAATTATTTTTTTCATATCCAAATTCAAAGTACTCTCTTTTTAATGTAACAAAGTTGCATTCTTTATATTAAAATTGAAGTTAATATTTACATTTTCACTTGTGAATTGAGGTCCATTTCTCTTTATGTAAGTTTTAGTCTTCTCTAATTGCATCATGATGAGTTTCCAATTCTATTATTAACTGGAATTTAACTGGGTTTGTTCTGTACTTTTTGATAAGTTTGTCTGTTGTGGTGTTCTGTATGATGGGTATTATAGGTATTTTTCATTGACAATAATTAACCTTTTGTTTTCCATTAACAGCAAACCTAAATTGGGTTTATAATTATCAATGAATTGTGTATATAAGGTTATGGTTCCTTACCTTATCGCTATATTAGCTGCATTTTGCGCTCTACATCTATGAATTAATGTCGAGTGGGCTGCACAAGTCATTTATCTTATTAAACATTGCAAAATGATCTTGCCATCATGGGATGCTTGGTTTCATTTAATAGCTGAAAAGTTACTTACACTTTCGAGTTTTGTGCGAGTGTGATGCTGTGTTTCGATGGAAGGAAAGGGAGTGCAAGAAAGGGGAGAAAAATGGAGGGATGACATTTCTCTAATTTTAAATACGTAAAGGTGAGGGGAGGGAAGGGAAATGGAATATAGAGGGAAGAGAAAGGAAGGGACAATTCATTTACAATTTTTTGAACACAAATCGTTCTAGCATACGAAAGATCTAAAGGAAAAAACATCTACCCCCCTCCCCTTCCCTTCCTTTGAATTGTTTTGATCAGTGTAACATAATTCACTAGTTAATTTGCTTTATGAACTCGCGATGCGCTCAAATTTGCCTAAGAATAGCCCAAAATACACCATATTTCGCTTTTTCGATTCGCGATTTGGGAGGAGATTAGCAAATCATGTGACAATAGTCTGATGTATAAGCACTTTGAACAGGTTAGTGTGTGGCATGATCGTGCAAGCCTGCAAGGTACCATTTGTAGAGGCATTTGTCGCTGAAAACGCAATTACATTTTCTAGTTATTTAATAGGTGATTATGAGTATAAGTTTTGTTATCAGGAGATTTTGGGTCTTAATTCGAACATTCTACTTAATTTTATCTAGAAATCTTTGAAGAGTTTTAATAAGTTGAGTTTGCAACTCCATATCAGTGATGAATTATATGTATTCCGTGTGGGAGTTTAGGAAACAATAAATTTCTTTAGAAATGCATATTCTTCATTTTTTTTCCTACGAACTCTTATCTTGCTTGAGGAGATGGGTCATATTGGCCGAACTATATCAATAAATCGTTTTGCATCTATTTTCCTCCTCTTATTTTTGTCCGTAGTATTTGTTGTGTTTTTGTTGAAATTAAAGGTCGAACCATAAAATCTCTATCTAAATGAGTTCTTTCTATGTGCTACTATTGTAATTCTGCACCTACCCCATGTACAGTTTTAACAGCAGAAGAATGTACTAAAACGTTTCTTTTACTTTGCTGAAAATTTGATAGGAGGGAAATAGTGTTGCTTTGCGAATTTATAGAATTTGATCAATTCAGCCAACAATTTCGCATTCACTCAGCTTTATTTGTTTGTGACCTTTTTTTCTAAACAAATCTAATCAGTTGTTTGCCAAACACCCCTTAAGTTGTTTGTGACTTTTTGTCTGAACTAGACATACTTGACTAGCTTTGTTCATTATAGGTAATCATTATGGAGATCAATAACAGCAAAAACAGCAGTACTGTATTGTGGTTCTTCAAGGACAAAGGATTTGATGACAAAAGCATCAACGACATGTTCAAAAGGTGTAAGCGGGTTGAAGGTTTGCAAAGAGAGAGGGCTTCCGAAAACTGGGCTTATTTGAAATTCATTGATATCCAGGAGAGAAAACTTCCATCAGTTGTTCTCAAATGCCCGAAAATTCTCACATTCAGCGTGGAAGACACACTTGAACCTATGGTTCAGTGTCTCAAAACTCTCACTACAAAGCAAGAAGAGGTTGCAAATGCTATTATCAAATTTCCCTACCTATTTTCTCACAATGCATAAGGAAAGTTGTGTCCCATCTTAGGTTTTTTTGAGGCCCTTGGGGTTTCCGAAAAGAAACTTGGCAAAATGGTATTGGTAAACCCGAGAATCATAAGCTATAGTGTTGAACCAAAACTTACTCAGTTTGTCGATTTCCTCACCAAGTTAGGGCTTAATGAAGAGGGTATGATAGGTAAAATTTTAGTAAAGAACCCATTTTTAATGGGTTATAATGTGGAGAAGAGACTGCAGCCTACTGCAGAATTTCTAAAGAAAATCGGTCTGTCGAAAACAGATCTTCAGAAAATGGCTGTAAACTACCCTAAGGTTTTGTGTCGAGATGTTAACAAAGTTCTTAAACCAAACTTTGATTACTTAAGAACGTATGGGTTTGGTGACAGGCAGATAGCGACTTTGGTATCTGGTTACCCCCCCTGTATTGATCAAAAGCATAAAGAATTCCTTGGAGCCAAAACTGAAGTTTTTGGTTCAAGTTATGGGAAAAAGCTTTCAGGATGTTGTAGATTATCCCGACTTTTTCCGACATGGCCTGAAGAAGAGCTTGGAGTTGCGAAAAAAAGTATTGTCGCAAAGGAATATAGATTGTAGCTTGAATGAGATGTTGTACTATAATCGAAAGAAATTCTGCTTGAAATATGGTACAACCTAGAAGATCTGTAAGCTTTACAAACATTTCTTCTTTGTTTTCAGTTCCTCATAGTGTGTAAGCTTAATTTCAGCTATTTGTAGTTGTAGACTACTATAATATGGCATACTATATCAACATTCTCGGCAAACGATTGTGCATGATCTTGTTTTATACTTTACCTTATGTCCTTTTGTAGGTAAAGTACATTTGAGCTGTGATAAAGTAAAAATCGTTCGAAAGAAATGAAACTTCTTGCTTTCCAAATCACCACTCTTTCATTCGAACTCTATATGCTCCCTTTCTTTATCCTCCATTTCCGCTAATCGTATTAAAATAGCATAAAGTTATGTTGCACTTGTGACTTGAGTATACTACAAAAATAAGTCAATTTCGAGGCAAAATTGATTTCAGAGTAAAGAGCGTTAGCTATAATACTAGCTATAAAATGCTTTGTCGCTAGCTAGTTACAAAGCTTTTTGTAGCTAATTTTGTAGCTAAAGGTTGGTGAAAAATAATTTTTGTAGCTAATTTTGTCGCCAACTTTGTGGGCGAGATTATTAAATTTCAAAGGAAAATTTTTCCCTCAAACAAACTCAATCCTAACCCATTTTCCTCTTATTTCTTTATAACCCCTTCCACCATTTATATTCATTTATTCTCACGTACCTCTATTTTTTTTATCAAGTTTTAGATTTTCATTTTCTACACCCCATTTATACTCTCCTTTTAATCTATTTTTCATTTTTAAGTTTATAAATAACGATTCTCTCATTTCTTTCTTTCTTTATCCTTTAAGTTTCCTAAATTTTAAAATTTTTTCATCTTCTTTTGTTTTTGTTGTTAATAAATGGCAAATGGAGGATCATACATACACTAATTATCAAAAGGTTAATTCTTTAGCAACAAATACTCAAAACAAAAAGAACCCATGTAAGTTTTACTCTAATTTCTTCTTCAAAGCCATAATTGTCACACTTTTCCTATTATTAAGGCTTTGTTTTTTACCTTCAAAAGCTCCTAATATTATTGATCATAACCTATCAATTTTTTTAGGTTCCTTCTGCTTTTGATGATAAAGTTTATAGTCCAACTGTGTTTGATGATAATAATAATGACAAGATTCAAACTTGGAGTTCTCAATATTATAGAAAAATGAACCTAAACATTTTGCTTTTAAACTGTTGTTTACATTTAGTATAATTAAGATTATTCAAATTGTTAATTCTATTTACATTTATATCTTTATATAACAAATTAACTTTTGTATAAGATTAACTTAGTTTTTTTTGTAATATATGTTATTTTATTAATAATTGACTTTATCTTTTAATTTGTTAATTTTAATATATTATTATTATTATTATTATTATTATTATTATTATTATTATTATTATTATTATTATTATTATTAGTTTAGATTTAGTATGTTTGCTATTATTATGAAATAATAATAATAATAATAAATATCTCAAGTCTAAAAAATAATAAATATTCAATGGCAGTAATCCTCCAGCATAAACTAGGCCCTAAAGACCACCATCTCTCTTAAGTCTTTGATGTTATGGGTGGTGGCACTAAGGCCAAGCATGGGTAAGGCCAACTAGTCATCTGTGAGGGGGAGTAAAGTGGATCCCCTCAAGTCCTTGAAGTGAAGATGAGTCCAGAATATCAAACCACCTCAAATGAGGCCACCTAGTAGTCTAGATTTTCTAGTTGAATGATTGTTCATGAGGTAAACACTCGGGAATAAATGAGAGAGGGAGGTTAAATGTAGAAGAGAAGAGTACAAAGAAGTTTTCAGAGTTGTTAACAAGTTAAAGAGAAAGTAAGGAGATTAGGAAATTTCAGAACTTTAATAGAATTCACATTTAATGTAACTTGAAAAATCACAAAGTGTCGGTATTTATAGGGAAACTAGGGAAGATATGGACGAAGATGGTCAAATAACGGAAATTGAGGAAATTTAGACGTTAAAATTAATCTAATAAAAATTTGAAAATAGAAAAAGTGGCAAATAAGGAAGAGACATGGATTTAATGTTAGGTCAGTTAAGTGGTGATCATGATGATAAAAACGCCGTTCAATTGGTGATGTCCAGTTTTACTCTAAAAAGATGCCAAATCCACCATTGGAAATCAGTTACAAAGAAATTCAAAAGGAACTAAATGCAACTTTGGGATTCATGTTCAAAGAAAGGGTATGAATTTTAGTCAGAGGAATCTAGTGCTTGAAGCGTCTTGCTAAGCTGGATGCCCAGTCTCCGGAGAAAGGTACTGATAGAAGAGGATCGTGATTATAGAACATTTAATTCTTCACATTTAGAGGAATCTGACCCCAATTGCAACATTAGCTTGGAGAACCCTGATTAAAGACAAGGTTAATAAAGGTTAATAAAGATATTTAAAAGGTTGATAAAGATATTTAAACTAAGATACATTAAGCATAAGTTTAATGATAGACCTAAAATTCACACAATTAATCAATAAAAAATCATTTCATGCTTCAAATTAGGGTCAATCCCTTAATCCTAGAAGAGAAATCTACTCACTAGACATATTCATGAACAAGAAATTAAAAATGGCTGAAAACCTAATTAAGATGCTAAACATGATAATAATGAGTAATTAAAGACAAAAAGATGAGTAATTAAAGAGCAAAATAAGAATACTTACTAATGAAAACATAAATAAAGTATAAGTTGCAATGAAGAAAATATAACAATGGAGTTTTTACATGTAAAGGAAACTCTAAAGCTAAAGGAAGAATTCTGAAATTAAAAGCTAAAGATGATGATAATAGAATGTAACTTCCACTATTTATACTAAAACCTAAAAGTAACTGAAATTCTACTATAATAAAACATAAAATATAATCGTCAGTAGATGGCCACGAGTCGTTGCCTATAGAGGCGGCTTGTTGCTTTTCAAATCTGCAAAAATGGCCTTCCAGAGCTTGACCACGAGTCGTCGCCCATAAGGGTTGCAAAAGCGGTGAGTCGTTGCTATCTTCTGTCTTTGGATGCTGAGTTCAGTGGCTGACTACGAGTCGTCGCCTATGGCCAGGTAAAAGCGACGACTTGTTGCTTTCTCCTGTCTTCGCTTCTCGCTGCTTTCTTGGCAGCGAGTCATGCTTGGGGCTTCTTTGATAGCTTGGGCTATTACATAAGCATTAATTCTCCATACTTAGGATATATCTTTAGCTCTTACACTTCTTCAACTCATGAGGCACCATTTACTCCTTCCCATAGTGCCCTGCAATAGTAAAAGCCACAAATCTCGCACAAACATGTTCAATATTCGTCAAAATTAACTTAATTACTCATAAATAATCAAATCATCAGAACTATAGTAAACGAGCTATAATTAGTCCTAAACCACCACGAAACTTCAAGAAAGGAGAATAAAAATAAGCACAACAAGTGCAAATAATTGCACTTATCGAACTCTCCCATGCTTAACCTTTGCTCGTCCTTGAGCAAATCGAGGTGAAAACATATTTAAATAAAGGTTAGGACACGGTCTCCAATTCCTAAGTTAAATCTATACAAGAAATGAGGAATAGAAAACATGAACAAGCAAGCTATAGGTTCCCCCATGAAATGGTTAAATAGGAGATAATGTGCTAGAGCCTAAGTGAAGATGGCTAGGTGGGTTAAGTGACAATCTAGTGAAGCTAGAATATTGTAACGGCCCGGTTCAAGTGAGCCGGGCAATTATATGAAAACATGATCCCGGTTCACATAGCGGACACTAAAGAACCACCTCTACTTGGATCGACAGCGTTCCATCGATAAAGGAATATAACTAAGACAGAAAACAGACTCAAGCGTAAAGAAATAAAACAACAAGTCAGTGGAAGTCTGTTACATACAACTCGAGAGCCTAAAGGCCTCTAAACCAACTAATTGAAAATAGCGAAAGCGAAAAGAAAACTACACAATCGCCTTGTTCTTAAATACAGAATTTCTTTCTACTCATAATCTAATTCAAAAGATAAAAGCATAGTCTTGATAACTACGGGTTCTAAACCGAGATCTCACTCCAGGCCCCACCTGCAATCAACCTACTAGTCGTCGTAGTAAAGACTTAACTAGCATTCACTCTTTTTTTTCATTTTTTCATTTTTTAATTTTTTAGGGTAAGGGGTAAACAAAGAGGAAAAAAACAACACTAATAACAATAATGATAAAATTCATAATCTAAGAAAGCATAAAAACTTAACTAGGAAAGCGTAAAATCTACAACTAAGCAAGGAATAAAAACTATACTAAGAAAGCAATAAAAACTATACTAAGAAAGCAATAAAAACTATAATAACAGGTGTAGACTCCCCCATGCTTATCAGAAGTATTGTCCTCAATGCTTAACAGCGAAGCAAAGGGACATGAAAATAAAAGCACAAGCACACGGATAGGGGAAGTTGAGAACATGTGGCTTTCAGTGACCACTTGAGGAACATCTGCAAAAAAAGAGAAGGACTTCCTCCTTGACTTCTTGGCCTCTAGATGGGCCGCTTTCTCTCACTCTTGTTGGGCCTTCAACTCAGCAATTTGGGCCCTTGGGTCATCGAACAAGGTACCATAAAGTGTGCAGTTTGGGCCCCCTGAGCCATCATCAAAGAGCTTATATGAGTATTTATTTAATGCATATCTGAGTCATAAGAATCATGCAACTCGTTCAATTGGTAGCTTCAGGTATCTTGGAGGGTTTACAGATTGTCATCTATGCGGTCTATGCGACCCCCTATCTGGTCAAAGCGGCCTAGCATCTGCTGACACCAGGCCTAGTCTTCTTCATATGTATTTGAGGGTACTTCCTGTGCATACTCAGGTTGGTGATAGTATGGCTCAACCTGAAAAAGGTTGAGCATACTGAGCCTCGTGAGCCTCGAGCTAGGCCTGTTGTTCATCACCGCCCCACTCCGCAGCAGCCGAATAAAACTCAGCTACATTATTCAGAGAATAATGAAGGGTGCGCATGTATAATGTATGAATATCGTATGTTCACTAATATCAAAAATAGGATGGGCTCTGTTGGTAAGGCAATAAGCCTCCAATTAGGAGCCATAAAATGGGGGCCATCCCTGGCGGATCTGAAATATTAAAATTTGGGTCGGTGGAGAGTAGCAAAGTCATAATAGGAGCTGGCGGTAGTGTGAAGAATAGCGCAATGCTCAGGCACATCCTCCCCGAGGTGGTTGATCAGCAAGGTGATGATGCCACCAAGTGAAAACTTCCCTGTGGGAGAAGATTGTATGGGAATACATCTCCCGACGAAAAGTTTCACCCAGTTGGGCCTAGTGCGGCGCAAAATTGCTAAAGCTCTCAAAAGAGCTAGCTCTCCTATGGCTACCTGGGTAGGCTCACCTTGACCAAATATGGTCATGGCGAGTAATCATTATACATAACGCATGGCGGGGTGCCTAATTTTACTGATCTTGTTTCCCGTCTTTAGGTATGGGAATCCTCTTGTCAATTGACCCCAAAACTCAAATACTTTCCTCTTAGAGAGAGTCACATACTCATCCTCGCTGAATTCGCACCCAAATGCCTCAGCAATGGCAGGGTAAGTCATGCAGTAAGTGTTGTTGAAAGCATTAAACGTGATATAATTGTACCTAAGACCTCTGGATGAGTCGTGCACTTTAATGGTGGAGAGGAATTCTAGAGTCAATCTAGGGTAAACTACGACATGTTTACCTATAAAACCCTCTAACCCTCCTCTAATGAGTAGGGTCCTGACCCCATTAAGGAGGTCGGTGTGGTCTAAGGTGAACTCATGAATAAACTTGGTAGCCAGCAAGGTTCTCCTTTTAAGTGTGATAAACGTCCTGGTTCACGCAGGAGTTGACACACATCTTATAGTAGCTCCAGATGAGCTACCAGTTGCCCTTGGTGGTGTATTAAAGGGCAGTGGTGAGTACTAAGGGTCTCGATTTTCTTTTTAGGAGAATGAGCCTTTAGCTTCAGATCGGGCCCTTTTCGACTTAGACTTAAACAAATTCATGTTCAAATTGGCACTAAAACAACAGCAACACCGCACTTCCTCAAGATATGATTAAGCAAAAACTCAAAAAGCGGACTACAATAACTCAAATCCAATACCACAGAAAATTAATACCATGAAATAGCAAGGATAAAAAGATTGCGATAGATAGTACCACAATTAGCCAAATAGAAAGCCAAATTCAAGCTTGCTATCCCTTGTGCCTTCCTTTGCCCTAACAATGGTGGACGGAATATGAGTGAGGAAGATGGTGAAAGTTTTGGTTTTTATGATGAAGAAGAGCTAGAGGATGAGAAAGGATGAATAGATCTTGAATTTGGATGGTATTGGATGAGGAATTGGAGTGTAGATGTACAAGATAAGGTTAGGGTTTGAAGGTAGAATAAGGAATTGGGGAAAAAAGATGAGGTAAAAGAGTAGGTGCTCGTGGCCTTTTTATGAAAAAGCCCGAAAATGTTCTTCAGGAAAAAGCGGCAACTCATCGCTTGCTATGACATGTAATTTTGGCCCTTTTTTTCTTTGCTCGAAATTGTGGCATCTTCCAGTGGGTAGCGACGACTCGTCGCCAATAGGGACGACTCGTCCCTTTGCTCTGATTTTCACCTGTTAGCTTTTTTCTTTTCTTTTATTTTGTTTTTTTGTTCTTTTTAACTACAAATATAACAATGATATTAAAAACATAATAATACAAACAAATACTAAACTATAAAAATAATGAAAATAAAAATTACAAAATGCACAAATATACGGGTTGCCTCTCGCAAAGCGCTTGTTTAACGTCTATGGCTCAACGTAGTTAACTAGGCTCAATGTGCATGACCTCGGAGGTCTTAATAGGTTCTCTTACATAGTAATGCTTAGCTCGGTGTCCACTAACCTTAAAGGTGTTGCTTGGCCCTTGAACCTCTATCGGGCCGTGTGGAGTTATATACTAGCACTAGTTCTTCTACTTTGAACTTCTGTCTATTTAGCCTTTGATCGTGCCATCTTTTGGTTTTCTCCTTGTAGAGCAAGGCACTTTTGAAAGCCTGAAGACGGATCTCCTCAAGCTCATTCATGTCTAATAGTCTCTTGGTACCTGCGGCTTTGAGGTCAAAGTTGAGGGTCTTAATGACCTAATAGACTCTATACTCCAACTCTACGGGGAGGTGACAGTGCTTATCATAGATGAGCCTAAATGGTGTAGTCCCGATAAAGGTCTTGGATGTTGTCCTATAAGAACAACGGGCATCATCAAGCTTATCGAACCTGTTCTTTCGAGACTTCTATATAGTGTTCTCAAGAATGAATTTTAGCTCCCAATTAGGCACATCGACTTGACCCCTAATTTGAGGGTGATAAGGTAAAGCAAATCTGTGCAACACCCCATACTTCCTAAGAAGTGACTCAAACTTATGCTCGATAAAATGGGTCCCATTGTCACTAATGAGTATGGGAGGGCAACCAAAGCATGGAAAGATGAACTTTAAAGAACTTGGTTACGATCCTCTAATAGACGGTCGAAGTCTAAGTCCTATGGTCGTTGATGATTTGACTAAGTCATCTCTATACAATAATTTAATTATACACCTTAAATATTGACTAGCATTAGTAGTAAGTAAGGGGTCGATCCACAGGGAAATGTTTATGTGACAAGTAGATTTTTATGATAATGAAGATTTTTGGGATTTGGTTTGGTTTGTAGTGTTACAATAACAATGATAAAAAGTTCAAACAATAAAGTTAAAGACTAGAGTTTGGGGAGTTAACTTCTTGATTTACAAAAGGGATGGGTTGAAAATATGTTTTTAATCAAGT